>NC_026006.2:68268665-68322188 GCF_000442705.2 Elaeis guineensis | reverse complement strand
AAAAAGTAGTGATGAGGATGATCTACCAGAAGAAATACCTCAGCATGATTGTAAAAACTTGTTTGGAGAGAGCTATATGAAGAACGAGATTTTTTCATTTAGTGGCTATATCTCTATTGAGAAAGTGTTGCAATGGCTTTATAAGGTGGAAAACTTCTTTGAGTATGTTAGTATACTTGAGGAGCAAAAGTTAAGATTTGTTGCATACAAGTTTCGAGATGGCGCAGCAGCCTGATGGGAAGATGTTCGTCACACTCGACGTCATTCGCTCAAACCACTAGTTGCAACTTGGGCAAAGATGCGAAGGATGATCGAGGTCGAGTTCTTTCCACCAGATTATAATTAGTTTCTATACCAATGATATCATAATTGTTGTCAGAAAAATCATTCTGTGGGTGAGTATGCTTGGGCATTTCGGAGACTTTGTGCCTGCAATCAACTACATGAGATTGAGTCCCAAAAGATTGCTTGTTTTATTACTGGACTCCGACAACCCATCCAAGATTGAATGTAACTGCAACCTATTATTAGGATGCATGATGCTATCCATGTTACTAAGTATATCGAGGAGCAACTATCCCGCAATACCACTAGAGCCTCCATAGTGGAGCGAGCACCCCTTGGAGTTGCTTGTTCTGACCAAATCCAAAGGAGAGATGATTGGGGCAAGACAACAAACCAGATTGCATAACACCTTTAACAATTTCAAATCAACAAATGAGAGAAATGCATGAGGGAACAAGTAAGGCTAAACCAACTGCTCAAAATCCCTATGCACGATCTATACCAGATGTTTGTTATAGATGCAGATAGTCAGGGCATAGATCAAACCAGTGTCCACAACCAAGGATGAACCATCAAGCCAATATTGCTATTACCATGGAGGACAAAGCTCAAGTTGAGCAACTTATGAAGATGAAGCATATGATAAAGATGTGAATGAGAGGTCAATTATGAAGATGTCGGCAAAAGCCTTATCATTCGAAGGATTCTCTTGAATGAAAAGCAAGAGGACTCTCAAAAGCATCGTATATTCAAGATCATTTTTACTTGCTAAGGGAAGGTATGCAATGTTATTATTGATAGCAGTAGTACGAAAAATCTGATTTCATAATATATAGTTGACAAGTTCCACCTGAAAACTATGAAGCATCCATCTCCTTATTCCCTTGGATGGAACAAGGAAAAAGGGCAAAAAAAGGTGACACAATAATGCTTAGTTTCTATTTCTATATGACAGTCTTATAGGGATATGATTCTCTATAATGTTGTTGATATGGACATGTGTCATCTATTACTTAAAAGATCTTGACAATATGATGTAGATTCAACTCACAAAGGTAGAAATAACCTATTCATTTTCTATAAAGATGGCAAGAACATTACTCTAGTGCTAATAAAGGAGGACCAACCCAAGGTTTCTAAAGTGGAGGGGAGGTCTTTCTTAATTGTCAAAAATCTTAAACTCAAGCTAGAGGAAGGAGAAGACATGTATATCCTAATATTTCTAGGAGTGAGAGTACAAACCAATAGTATTTCTAAGGATATTATGCCTCTTGTGGAGGAACATTAAGATATCATGCCTGAGGAGCTACTTACTGGACTTTCACCTATGCGAGACATTCAATATCAAATCTACTTGGTGCCTGGTTCTTCTCTACCTAATTTAGCTCATTATCGTATGAGCCTGAAGGAACATGAAATTCTTCAAAAACAAGTAGAGGATCTCCTACAAAAGGGCTTGATTCAAGAAAGTTTAAATCTTTGCACTGTACCTACATTATTAGTGTCCAAAAGGATGGCAGTTGGAGGATGTGCATAGATAGCAGAGCCATTAACCGAATACTATCAAATATCAATTTTCTATTCCACATTTGGATAAGATGCTGGATATGTTGAAGGGAGCAAAAATCTTCTCCAAAATTGATCTCAGAAGTGGCTACCATTAAATTCGGATCAGGCCAGGGATGAGTAGAAAACTATTTTCAAGACCAAAGAAGGATTATATGAATGGCTTGTTATGCCATTCAGACTTTCTAATACCTCAAGCACTTTTATGTGGTTGATGATTCAAGATTAAAATCCTTTATTGACAAGTTTATTATTATTTAATTTAATGACATACTTATGCACAGTAAAACCTACGAGTACTTAAGATCTGTATTTGCTGTTCTACAGAAAAATACACTTTATATGAATTTAAAGCAATGCAGCTTCTACACCGATAAACTTATATTCCTTGGCTTTGTCATCAGTGCCAATGGATTTAAGTTGATGAAGAAAAGGTGAAGACAATTCGAGAGTAGCCTGCACCAAAGTCAAGTGGCGGATAAAGCTAAATAAAATTATGCCCTATTAAAAGAGAAATTATCTACAACACCTATACTGACGCTTTCAGACTTTAGCAAACTCTTTGAAGTTGATTGTGATGCCTCTAATATTGAAATTGGAGCAGTTCTATCACAAGAAGGCAAACCAGTGGCATTTTTTAGTAAGAAACTCAATGACGTCAAAAGGTGATGGTCTACCTATGAACAAGAGATATATGCAGTGATCAGAGCATTACAATATTGTCGGCATTACTAGATCTAAAAGGAGTTCATTCTTTATACTAACCATCAAGCATTGAAGTACATCAAAAGTTATAGAAGTATGAACAAGATGCATGTAAAACAGCTCAAAATACTAGAAGAGTATACTTATGTCTTGAAGCACAAATCTGACCAATAGAATAAAGTGGCAGATGCATTAAGTAGAAGAGTAACACTTCTCATCACTTTACTAAATGAAATTATTGGATTTGATTATGTGAAGGACTTATATGCTATTGATGAAGATTTCCAACAAGAGTGGGAGAAATGCATGATGAAACAACAAAGTAATTTGCACATACAAGATGGATACTTATTTAAAGAAAACCGTTTATGCATTCCTTGTAGTTCACTACGAAAATACATTACCAGAGAATTACATTCTGGAGGCTTAGCTGGTCATTTGGAAAGAGACAAAACTATTGCTTCAGTGGAGGATAGATATTATTGGCCTCAATTACATAAAGAGGTTCGCAAGTATGTAAACAGGTGTTATATTTGTTAATGTGCTAAAGGACAAGCTCAGAATATGAGTCTTTACATGTCATTATCTATACCACAAGCACTATGGGAGGACATATCTATGGATTTCATATTAGGACTCCCACGAACCAACGAGGTATAGATTCTATTTTTGTAATTGTTGAAAGATTTTCAAAAATGACGTATTTTATTCTTTGCAGGAAAACAACTGATGCTACTAGAATAGCCAACTTGTTCTTTAGAGAAATTGTTAGATTGTATGGCGTGCCAAAAACTATTAAATCTGATAGAGATACTAAATTTTTGAGCTATTTTTGAAAAATTTTGTGGAAGAGGTTTGATACTATATTGCAATATGGTAGCACAAGTCATCCTCAAACAAATGAACAAACCGAGGTTGTAAACAGGACATTGGGTAACATTCTACGTTGTCTGGTTGGTGAAAAGCCAAAGCAATGGGACTTATGTTTGGCCTAAGCTTAATTTACATACAATAACATGGGTAGCAGAACAATTGGCAAATCACCTTTTCAAGTTGTTTATGGCAGAACTCCATAGCATACTTTGGACTTGGCACCACTGCTTAAGTTTTCGGGTTCAAACATTACAGTCGAAAATTTGGCAGATAAAATAGTGGATATTCATGCAAGTGTTAAGGCCAAGTTGGAAGAAACAAATGCCAAGTATAAAGATAAAGCTGATATGCTTAGAAGAAAATAAGTTTTCGAGGTGGGAGATAAAGTCAAGGTGTATTTTCGCAAAGAAAGAATGCCTACTGGTACTTATAGCAAGGTCAATAGTAAAATGATTGGTCCATATCAGATTTTGCATAAGATAAATGACAATACTTATGTAGTTGATTTATTCGACTTCATGAAAATCTCCAAGATCTTTAATATGCAAGATCTCTTCAAGTTTTATGAACCTTCCTAGGCTTTGAAGATAAGTGCTAACTTGAGGACGAGTTGCATCCAAGTGGAGAGGATTTGATGTAAGATCTTTTATATATAGAAGATGCCTACTTGATCTTTTATATATGGAAGATATCAATTAGGGATTGATCAAATTATTTTGCTGATCTTTATATTTGGAAGATGTCCACTTAATACAAAATCTTTGTATATGAAAGATATCAATTAGAGATTGATCAAATTATTTGGCTAATATTTAATTTTGTACTTAATTTTTTTTTTCAAGAACAGCTAACTAAGAGCTTTTTTATTTATCTTTTTTTCTTCAAGCGCAAATATTGTGCTTATGAATTGTAACTCTTGAAGTCTTTGGCATCAATGAATTGAATCACCTTTCTCTATTTTCAATTATTTTAGAGATTTTTTATAGCTTTAGCATTCATTTTCTTCTCAAATTATTTGAGAGAGTTATTTGAGAGCCCGAATGATGCTTTGATTGTCTAGCTTTTCCATGCTTCGAGCTGCATCAATTGCCATACATTTTGCTCATCTCGACAATGAATACCAAACTCCCTGTATAGGCAATGAGAAGTGACCTTCAGATCGCTCTTCCAATCTCTTTCAGCTCCTTTCTCTCTTCCATTATTTATTTGAATTCTGACAACATCATAACATTATGTGCCTTGATTTGATACATAGCCTACTGCTTGGCTTGCCGGTCTAAGATGTTTGGTCATACATGGAAGCGACAGCTGATCGTTATTAAGTATAAGATCATGTGGCTTTATGAGTTCATTTTTTAAGCTGGCGAAAAAACATCATCCTATCCTTTAAGCTGGCGATGTACGTTGATTAGATTTGAGACGCAACAGGTGACCCAACCCAAAATCTTAAGTGCGATCACAAGGATGAGTTGTTTGATCGTTTAAATTTAGATGGACCTGAAAGGAGCATTTAACAAAGACTATTATTCTGTCCACCAAAAAAAATAAACATATTATTTCCTTCATACATACTCTTTAAGACAAGTGACTTGACCCCTTAAAGTTCGAATCAGTTTTTGCACGTTACTTCTCATGGCAGATCCGAGAGACATGGAGCAACTCTTATAATTCATTTGTCCATCAGCATGTGGCTTTGCCCTCTTTCGCCCTCTCAATCCGTCCAAGTTTATTGTATGCATAAAATGACATGTAAGAGTTCCATTGGATGATCCCAGATGCTTGCAAATAAAAGTTGCCCAAATAATAGAAAGGAACTTGAAGATCTGAAGGAAAGCAAGAAGAAAAAACCATGAACAGAGGGGTGTCAGCATATAAAAAATCCGTTCCCGTGTTCGGTTGAATGTTGCACTTTGTGAGTGAATGAATGTTCGCTGGATGAATTGTTTTATATAGCAGTATAAGATTATATTATTTGTCCGTGATTAGATGATGATGTTGGCATACCTTCCCTTGGTTTTGAATAATTGCCATTCTCTACATTCACCTTGTGTTTTGTGAATAACACCTCTGGTTCATATATTTTTCTCATTTTGTGTCAGGAAATCTGCTATTTTGTTACTAATGCAACCAAATTAGCAGGGTGTTTGGGTTAAGCAATTTAGATTTATACAAATTGACTTCCAATATTTTGCTCCGCATGCACGATTCTTTAACTGGTTCCATCTAATCGGCTGCTGACATAGACAAAGGCCATCAATACGGACTATGTTGGCTCTTCATCTACCTCCACCATTGATTAATTCGGCAATACTGATGATGATTCAACATCTTCTCTTTTCCCCCCCTTTTTTCGTTATTTATTTTTTCATATATAATATCTATGTCTTAGATCCTCTACGAGGGTTGGAAAAGCCGTCAAGCTAGCCCATGGCATGTCAAAACTGGGCTACATTTGGTTTAGGCGTAGGTCTCAAATCCAAAAGCCCGAATAGACTTTGGGTAAGGTCACGCAAGCCTTAAAATTTAAAATTATATTTATATATTAAATGTGTATATATAATAGATTGTTTGAGATGATGCGCAATTCAACAAGATTTTAATTTCTAGATTTATATCAACTTTGTATTCGAGCAGTTGAAGATGCAAGGTGTGTTAGTGAAGGATGAGTGCGATATGGCTCTTGAAGGCAAAAAGAACCAACATGCTAGAATGACAAATGAAGAGTTTGCCAAAATGGATAAGGTGGTGATAACTCTTCGTCTAGCACCTGATGAGTCAGTCTTATTAATATCTTCTTAGAGACTACCTCCAAAGGATTGTAGGACAAGTTGAGAAGCATGCGTGAGGAAAGATATATATATATATCAATTAAGCTTTTTTTTTTTAATTTTTATGCATTGGTTTAATATAATGATTACCCAATGAGCAGCAGCAATGACCGTGATCAATGATGAGGGGAAAATGGTTATATTGCTTACCTTGATTCACAAGATTCATGAGATAGTCCAATCATGAACTTCAATTGTGCGACGACTCTTAGCATGGACTCGATGGTGTAAGTGTTACTGGTCGAGGTTGCTTAATAGAAGAGTAATCAAATAGGTTCTTCACGTAGCATGTTCATATAAAGAGGAAGAGTACTAAAGAAAGGATATAGCATCGCATGGTCAAAATCCAAGTCGAGAAATAGGAGCAAAGTGCAGTGTTATCAATATAAAGATTTGACAATTATATCCACAACATACACCAAAGGAAAGAAGATGGTGATTTTTTACGAGCGAATGACGGCAACTATGCATGTAGTGATGTTGGCCAAGTTATTATAGTTTCCAAAGGTATAGAGACCTTCAATGGTGCTAGGATTTGGATTCTGGTAGCCCTTATTGTATTTGTCCAGAAAGGACCGATCTTATTCTTTGAAGGTAAAAGGAGGGTACTATTCAGTTGTGTGATAGTATTCTTTTAAATTATTGTAGTTCAATTTTTGAGATTGGTGGGTAGGGATAGTGAAATCCAAATATTTGATGGAACATTGAATACTAAGTAATAGTGGCATATGGAATATCTCGAAGATGCGCAAGAATTTGAATTTGCTTCGTGCATCAAACTCCAGAGACTATGGCTGTTCAGTATGAGTTGGAGTCTGAAAGTGACACATGACATCATGGTGCCAAGGATGGTTAAGAAGTGTAATAACATATACACAGTTATAGATGGAATTCGGATTATGTGTACAGTGAGATGAAGACATGATGCTTAAGATGACGCAATTGGAGATAGGTGGTCTCCTAGGATCACTTTTGCCATAGCGACGGATCAATTTTCCTGAGAAGTTTCTAAAAGAGTGATGCTATTGGTTGCAGGATGAGTGGATTTGAAAGGTGCTTCGGTTCGTTGCGACTTGCGAGCCAGGAGTTTAACTAACTGCTACCCCAAAAGTGAATGATGTTGTTTTAAGAGGTGATAGCTAGATCTTTTGGTTGGCGTTGCGGTGAAAGCCAAGGTGGAGAATTGGGATACAACGCTTCCTGTTGCCATTGGGAAGCCCGTTGAATAGGAGGTGGAGTCCGTTGGGACTCTTTGACTTGGGCCCATGTCTAGCAGTGGGCTTAGCTCTTTTTCTAGCAAAGAGACAAAGAGAAGGAGTAGAAGAAAGTAAGAAAGATAGAAGAAAAAAATAATATTTTTCTTAGGGCTTTACCTGGATCTCGACATCGAACAAGCTCTCCATGATGTGCATTTTTATGTTAGATTTCTCAATAATATCTCTTGTTTCTCTCAACTAATAATTCTAGGTGAACTTCTGTAAAAATCCTATATTGTATTAAAAGATCCTATATTGCATTTTTATAGTAGATCTCTGGACTCTGGCTTCCACGAAAGATGTAGCCTAGATTTTAGGCGAACCTATTTATTAAAAAAATAATTTATTAATTTTATTTTTTATAAATAATAAAAGAAATTCTAAAAAATAGTTGAATAAGAATAGTGCTAAGATATTTTTTATCGTGCATTTTATTTTAAAAATAATAATTTAAAATTTTATTCATATTTTTTTATGAAAAAACAATTTTTTATTTTTATATTTTAAAATTAATGAAAGAAATTTTAAAATAATAAATAAAAATAAGAAAACATAAGTTAATAATTAAAAAATTATTTTTTATTGAATGTTGGTCCCGGCGAGGCTCGAACTCGCGACCTTCGGCTCATAAGACCAACGCTCTAACCGACTGAGCTACGGGACCGTTTTAATGTTATGATCTATGAAAACTGTTATTTATAAATCATTTTTTAATGGTATTGCCCAATGCAACAATTGCGATACATTTGTAGAGAAGGAACTTGTTGTGGCTCTCCACCTTACCTCAGCTTCAAACGGATATGTTCTTGATATTGATCGTAGAATTGGCAGAAGCCCTATGGTGGACCACCATTCAAGCTTTGTTTCTGGCCGAAGTATCTATTTTAGTTTGACGAAGTCCTATTAGGTCAGCCAAAGTGATCACGCCCATTGCACACGGCGAGCTCCACTGACAAGCTTCTCTCTCTGGCTCCTTGGTCTGGCCGAGGTACTGTTAGTTCAGCCAAAGTCGATCTATACTTGTTGCACACAATAGGTTTCATTGACAAAGTCCACCCCATCTCTATTCCAGAAAAATCTAGATAAGAAAGAATATCTGTATGATTAGGCTGCTCCCTAAAAATAAGGAACTTCCGCTAGCCTAATTTATGTGCGATAATCGGGAATTGGCTAAGACTCCATGGCTTGAGGATCCTCATCAGAAAACACTTCGACAGGATTATTTTTTTACAGGTTTAAGTCGAAGTTTAGATAGTACCTCCAGCATACACCGTCATTTCATCCGTCTGACCTCAGACGTGAGAATCGGGCATAATTGAACTTATTCAGTATTTACAAAATATTACTATAAGCTAGAGCATCACAATAATATTGTAAAATACTCCTGTAGAGAGCTTAGTTATTGGATCATAAAAGTCATCACGTATGTTGCCACATATTTGTTAGACCATCAACTACAAGTAGTAGACAAGGGCAATGCAAGTTTACATTAATATACTGCAAGCTATCCATATATCGATTTCTTGCTAGAGGCATAGATTCTAATATAAGGAACATTCCAGCAATTGTAAGACCAGCAAACTCCTAATTGTTTCCAACAGCAATAAACATTCTATCACTGAATCAACCATTTGAAACCTAGGTCGATCAAAGTAGTGCATATTGCACAAAAAACCCTAATTTGTGCTCGAATGGAAAGAAATCATGCAAACTATAGCCAACATATCAGGATCTAAGCCCTAATTGAAGACCAAAAGCAGAGATTTTGAAATTAATAATGATAATAATAAAATAAGGAAAAAAAAGAGGAGGGATTCATGAAACTCTAATTCTCGCATATGGTCTGTGCTCCAAGTTGAACAAATCATGCACAAGACAGTCCAAGAATAAGCATCAAAGCCCCAATCGTAGAATATCAAATCCCTCGCTTCTTTTCCCTATGCTTGTTTTTTTTTTTAAAACCTTTGGTGGTTGCTTGCTTTCACATTTTCACCCGACTTGGCTGCACTGAATGTTAAAGTTACTTTTGACTCCTTTCAGTTATTCTGGTCCCAGAGTCACTTTTTTCTGGGATGAAGCGACTTCATGAGCCAGTTTCGAATCCAAACACCCCATTGGACTTTCTTAAAATTATTTTCGTCCACTTTCAAGCGCCCCAACAATTAGAGACGTTGTCCTTTATGTTCTGCCCTCTGCTTAACGCGGCGGCATTCAATCTACTCGATAGCAGACCATGACACGGAAATAATTTGGCTCATTGGCTGAGGAAAGGAAGCCATCGAACCTGCAGCGGGTTGTGCGTTGAGTGGCTTAGGGATCCATGTCCATCCTTTCATGCAGCTGACGTGCATCACGAGGCACCCACCTTCTAATTTAAGTCAAGCCAGGTAACGTCAACATCTAGTCGAAACTCACTGTTACCCACTGGCACTCCACCGATGGTTCCAGAGAGCAATTCGTGGAAGAATCCAAATCCTGCGTAGCATTCACCAACGTGGACTCCTTTGGCGGTATGTAGCCGAGCAGAGATTATTTCACTCCGCAGATACCGTAATACGAGACAAGATATTGATTGTGGTATCACGTCAAAATTATTATAATTTAATAAAATATTAAAAAAAATTAAAAATTAATGATTAATATGAGATATTATTTATGAGAATCAGTGAAATATATGATACTCGATGGAATACAGATATTTTTATTGAATTGTGATAAATTTGATGTGGTATTACTGTTGTAATGAATATTTTTTTGATGGCCAGAGGGGGGTCAAAAAGAATTATACTCGGAGAGTTGTCATTCTCTGGCCTAGATAGAGTTCCCAGCAAATGAGAAGATCTTGGACGGGTTCATTTCGGCGTGGTAATTAAGGCAGCCTGCCGCTTCTTACTTCATATTACGTAATTGGAATATGTTGGCCAAGTAACTAACGCTTGTGGAGAAATTTTTTTTTTAGGTACCTGTAATCTTTTAATTGCGCACAAGAAAGGACAGCAACAATGAATAATGAATCAGGACATTCAGTTGGCACAGCCAGCATAAATTTTTTGTGCGAAGAAAAGCATATTTACTTACAAGAAATCTAGCTTTGTTCCGCACAAAGGAAAATTTTTTAAACATGTATGCAAGAGAAGAGTGTACATCATCAGATACTCCAGGATTGGTGTCGTCGCACCACGCCCATCACTGCGGTTTCATATGCTCACCGATCCATGGAATCTCGGAACACCGCACGGGATGTTGTGCAACGTTCTGATGTCCGATAGACTAATTAGTTTATTTTGGCTAATTCAATTCAAATTAGAGGATATTGCACTTTAGTAAAAGTAGCTGCACTTTGGATCCACGCTAGCAAGAAAAGAAAAGGAGAAAAAAAAAAAAAAAGATACGTAAGGCAAAGGGAGCGAACATACAAAGAATGGTGCCCTGGACTCCATCACTTGCCCTCTGATCTAAACATAGAATGTAACTCCAATAACAAATTATAGAAAGTGGATCATTGCATCATGTGCTTTGCCATGGAGCAATGAGCTTAGTCGGTCCACATTATTCTTCTCAAGCGCAACACAGTCTTATTAGTAAATTTCCGATCCTGCAGTAAATTGTTCGATAGAGAGGAAATAGGGCAGGACCTTTAGCCTTGCCACCTTGCTCCTTCACTATATGCAGGAATATTAAGCGGATTATATCCATCATGAAATTGAATTCAAGATGAAATTACGTTAGATGCATTTATTTCATCCTATGTTCGGATGCGGTCCATCCAATGGTTTCAAGGCAAAGGGGACAGCAACATCTAAAAACATAATGTAATTAAATTGATTGCGATAGCATGTCAGAAACGACAAATATCTTGCCCTATGGATACTTTTGCAGATATTATTATTATTATTATTATTATTATTATTATTATTATTATTATTATTATTATTATTATTATTATTATTATAATTATTATTATTATTTTTCCACTCAATAAATATTTTAAAAATTTATTTTTTCATTATAAATAAAAATTTATTTTTAAATTTTTTAAAATATTTTATTTATTTATTTATTTATTGATTTATTTATATTTTATATTTTTGAAAAATAAAAATGCTTAAAAATAATTTCAAAAAATGCTTAAAAATAATTTTGAAAATACATAAAAATAAAAAAAATAAAAAAATAAAAAAATAAAAAATAAAAATATTTTATTACTGTGCCAAGGTACATCGGTAATTATGATTTTTAGTCAATTTTTTGATCTGTGTTGCGGTTGCAGCAGCAGACTCAGACTCATCATGGGCCAGTGATTTTAGTGAAATCGCCACTTGGACTGGCGATGCGGGTGGGTGAGGGCGGCAGTGTGGGTGGCCAGGAGGCAGCGTAAGAGACCATTGGGGGTGGGGTGCGAGAGATCGGAGGGTGGGTGAGAGTGGCAGCATGGATGGATGATTTTTTTAAAATATAATTTTAAAAAAATACATCATGGACCCCAGTTCATAATGAGTCTGAGTCTACTGCAGCTGCAACACAGATAAGAAAATTGATTCGGAACCGTGATCGCCGCTATACCTTGACGGAGTAATAAAATATTTTATTATTATTTTAAATATTATTATTTAAAAATAATAATTTATTTATTATTATTTATTATTTTTTAAAAATAATAAATTATTTCAAAAAAATATTATTTTTAAAATAATAAAAAAATATTATTTTTTAAAAATAATTTTGAAAAATGCATGGATGGGCGCAGAGGATCCGTAGGTAGCACTGGAGGGGGGGTTGTGGGTGTTCGGCACAGAGTTGCAGGAGTTTAAAATAGATTTTTAAAATAATAATAAATTATTAATTTTAATAAATATTTTTTAAAAATAATTTTTAAAAAAATAATTTTAAAATATTTTTTAAAATTATTTTTTTAAAATAAGATTTTATTTTAAAAATATTATTACTGAAATCGTTGGTCCAAATGGTGATTTCATTGAAATCACTAGTCCAACTAGCGATTTCATTGAAATCGTCCGTCCAAGTGGTGATTTTAATTAATAATAAATTATTAATTTCAAAAAATATTTTTTTAAATAATTTTTTAAAATTATTTATAATTTATATTTATATTTATCTTTATATTTTTTTCTTTTATTTTCTGTTTCTCCCTTTCCTTCCTCCCTCCCTCCCGGCCAACTGTCCTCTACCGGCGACCAACTTGCATGGTGCGACCCTTGCCCCTCCGTGCCTCCCTCCCGCGGTCACGCCGTCCGTCGCTGCTGTGCTCCCCTCCCCTTGCCTGTCGTGCCTCCAACACTGCCCTTGAGCCTCTGGCCGAGTTTCCCTCTCGGCACTACTTCTCGGCCCCTTGGTCGTGCTCCCCTCTCCTTCGTTCATCCGAAAAAAAAAAAAAAAAGAACCACGCCGGCACCATCGTGGTCGTGAAATCGCTGGTTGAACTAGTGATTTTCAATGTGGACGGTAGTTTCAGAAATAAGATGGAGGAGGGGGTACTTTTGAAAAATAGAAATAAAAAATAATAAAAAAATCCTACTTTTGCAGATCCCTTACCTCGAGTTTTTTTTAATAATATTTTTTAATATTTTATTCCAAAAATACCTCCATCTCAAACTTATTTTTCAGAATACCATTTTGGTGCCAGCTAAGATGAAATCATGGGTTGAACCCACAAGTTTAAAGTCGACATGGCCGAACTCGTGGGTTAAGCCCATGAGTTTCTTCGGTGATGTGGAATTTCAACAGAAATCGTGGGTTGAACCCATGATTTCATTTTGAATTGAGAAATTATGGGTTCAACCTACGATTTCAGTTCAAAATAAAACTCGTCGGCTCAACCCATGATTTCAGTTCAAATTTGAGCCGTTACAAGACAATGCATGATTTTCTAATCATAGGTTGAACCCATAATTTTAATTCAAAATGTGATCGATTTCAAATTGAGTGGGCCATTACAGAGAAATCATGGGTTGAACTTGTGATTTTTTGAAATTGGGATCTCAACACAATTTCTAAAATCGTGGGTTGAACTCACGATTTCAGTTCAAATTTACCATCCAATTCAAATTTGTGAGTCGTTTGGAGCCGTCATAGGATAAATCATGAGTTGAACCTATGATTTCCTGAAATTGGAACCTCAACCCATGATTTCTCATGTTTTAAGTCCCCACCCAAACCCACCATGCTCTCCATCAATTTTTTGAAAATTTTCTTTCTATTGTAGTTAGTCCACTCCATTTTAGCTAGATCCTGATCTCCATTTTAGAATCATTTTGATGGCTTCAAAAAAAGTAGAGTTTCATCAAAAGAAAAGAGGACTCGTGTAGAAAAAAGAAAGCAACCGTCACATAAGTATGAAGAGTTTTTATTTTTAAATAGTGAGTGTAATAAAAAATTTTAATTAAATTTTTTTGAAAGAAAAGTCGTAAAAGATAGAATAATCGATTTAAATAGTTTTAGTGATTTTCATATTCAATTTTTGTTCGAAAGGATGAATTGGCTATCTTTGATTATGCTCAACAAGCCAGCATATCCTACTTTAGTTCAATATTTTTATAGTAATTTTAGTTTTAATAGTTCAGCTTGTTCTGTTACATCGTTTATCAAAGGACTGGTTATCGAGTTTGACTGTAGTGTTCTAGATCAAATTTTAGTTATTCCATTAGATAGTGATAGATATTTCAATACTACTTGTTGGAGTCATCCAATTTTAGAATATCCTACTTGTGTTAGTACTGTTTTTTAGTACAAAATAAGTGGGATTGCTAAACCTGATGCACATTTGTTATCACTTGAAAATAGATTAATTTATCATATTTTGATGTTTAATTTTCTACCTAGAAGATTCATAGAGAAAACGTATCATATTTAGATATTTATCTCTTCAGAATGCTTCTTTCGGGTGATAAGGTTAACCTGCCATTTATGATGATGCATTATATGAATGAATATTTTCAAAGTTTCAAAATCATTTTGCCCTATGGAGCTATTATGACTGCTATATTTGAAGTATTTGATGTATATATCACTAGTGATGATGAAGTTCTTAAGCTCAAATCTATTGACACCTATAGTCATGCATCTCTGTGGCATATGGGATATATATTTAGTAATGAGTTATGGCGGCATATGTTTGAAGTAGATGAGGAGGAAGAATTTGGCAGTGAAGAAGGTGGTCAGCTTACTGAAAGAGAGCAGCCAAGGTATGCTACACAATCCGATCAGTAGTCTTCCGATCTACATGCTTTGTCTGCTCGGATGGATGTAATAGAGATATCTGTTAGGGAGGGATTTGCACATATGGATGCCTGATTAGATGAGAGATTTGCACATATAGATGCCCTATTGGATGAGAGATTTGGATATTCGATCAGTTCATGTAGTATTTTTATCGTCATTTTCTCCACCGCCATAGGACCTGCAGCGGATGATTAGTTTTGACTTCTGATTGCAGTATTTGATGTTCCATCTGATGATGCATCATCGTTTTCATTTATGTTTAGAGTAATGAACTTTGGTTTGCTGTGTCCAAATCCAGATTTTGTTTGGTGTTACATTTTAGATGAAATCATGTATTTCGATCGATTGTATGTTAATCTTCAATTTCATGCAAAGTGTTATGTTTAATTGTTTCTGTGTCAGGGTTTCAAACCAAAAATATTGATGTTTGAATTCAAATCCAATTGGTTGAACGACTGGATTCATGAAGACTAGCAACAAATTTACCTCAATAGGCTACCGCTTGTGTTTGTAGGTTTTTCATATTTTTTTTAAAAGAAAAACACAGATTGCACCCAGGTGCATCAGGCGGTCGATCGGTCCACAAAGCCAGTCGATCGGCTCGATTGACCAGATGGAGCAACGGGGGTCGACTATCGGGCTTGGTCTGAGGCGATCGATCGATGTCTCAGGCTGGTCGACCGCTACAGACCAAGCTCGACGGTCGACACCGGTTGCTTAGTTTGGTCAACCGAACTGGCACAAAGTATGCCATTACGGTCGGCCACCTCATCAGATCGATCGATCGCAACAGATCGAGAGCTATCGATCTAGATCGATTGACCAGAGCGGTTGACCGTCTCAGACCGAGCGCACCGATCGAGCTCGATTCCAAGCATCTGGTCGGTCGCTCTGACTCAAAATGTGCGGTTGTGGTCGACCACCACGATCAGGGATTGGTTTATCAAATATTTTAAATTAATTTGAGCACTAGAACCCCAAAACCTAAAACCAAATCATAAATCAAAACTCTAAGCCTAAACCCTAAATCCTGTGGCACTAAGATCTAGCGATGTACAAGTCCCACAAGGTTCAACCAAATTATTTACAACCAACTTAACAACTTTATTTATATAGAAAGGTTCAACCATTACAAAGCATGTACTTAATATCAAAAGAAAAAAAAAACATCACGTCCCACAAGATGGCTGTCGCTTCTTTCTCACAGGTTGTTTGCGATGACCTATAGGTTGCACTTCAATAGGACCCTCATGCTACTCGATAGGACCCTCATGCTGCTGGTGCCAATCTCTATCTGTGTAACTGTCTCCTGGTGCCTCCCTCAGCAATATGGTCTCCTGCATGATAAGAAGCTCCCTCTCCATAAAAATCCACTGTCGTACAATCAAACGGTGCTACAATCTCCTCAATGGACTGAAACTAGTCATGTCGTCGTGCATGTATGCAACAGAAGACATATATGGAGTCAATGAAGGAAACTCCAAAATCTCGTACGAAGAGGCAGTAGGTCGTCGGCCATCCCATCCGTGAATAACAGGAGCTGCTTCAGATGACAATGGATGCTGAAAAATGAAGGAGTGGACTTTGATGTGCCATAGCCATGTCCATATACATCACTGGATATGCAACCGTGCTCATCGACGACATGGAGGACTGAAGTGCAAATCTCCGGATGTTGGCTCGATGTGGACATAGAGTTCGGATGGGCAAGACTATGAATCTGCATCAAATTGACAGTCTAACATAGAGAAACATAGCCATGACCATAAGAACCAATGAGTCGAAGCATGAACAAAAAAATATATCTAAAAAATTAATTAAAATCATACCAGATAGTCAAATATGGTACCACTGTGACAAATGAATCGACGAATGATGCGACGATACCATCTCATATATGCATCATGACAGTCCATGATACTATCCATCGCTGGTCCATCGACAATATGATCTGCCGACTCTCCCAAAGCATATTCCACTACTAATGGATGATGCTCCAGTCCTGATCGACATGCCCTCTAAGATCGATATGATGTAGTCTAATAGATGTATCACAGGTGTCAGGTACATCCTAGTGCAATCCAAACTATCCCATTACCCTATCGAGAAAGTACCACTTTACGATATGAAAACAAATGAGTGGGACCCGACATCGCCGTACACCCTCTCCTCCTAAGCAATAATCTGGTAGAGATGAAAGGACATCATTGGTATATGACTGCCATATAATCTGAATAGTCATGTTTGAAAACATATCAACGCATGGGTTTTTATATATTTAAAGTTTAATTATAAGTCTACCTCGTGCGCTCTGAGACGATCGAGCTGCCATCGATATGTATTTAGCACATGAGTGGAGACCTATGTCACGTCAAAAGCATCACTCCATCTGTCCAATGAAACATAGATATGTCAGTTACATAAGTCTGTCACTCAATTCTTGTTATGAACGTGATAAAATAATTTAATCATTACGTACCTCATGGCTAGTGGATCGAGTGGCAATGCTCCTCTGTCAGCCATGAACATAATAGGATCTTCAAGAGGATCTGTTAATCTACGAGGTGTTAAACATGGAAACCTATCCTATGCCCACATCTGAAGTAAAATCATTGCACCCACTATATCGTGTGCATCTATCCTACTGGCCTACAAAGCTCTCTACACAGCAACGTCAAACCGGCACTACCCTAACTGTAGTGTCCGACGGATTCAAAATCGATAAGTAAAGGCAAAAACATAATATTCAATAGGTTCTATGATTTATCCGCTAACAAACAGCCCCCCATCAACTACAGAATGTATGCCATAGCATAACATTATACGACTACGTCATCTGTCTCGGGGGGTAGCTCGTGGAACTGTTGCCCTAACCATACCAAACTCAATCGAGAACCTCTGAGTCTATCAGGAGGAGGAACAACACCTAACAAGTCAAAACAAACTTGCCGCCAATCATGATGAGTGCTACCTATAACTAGAAGACCATCAATCAGTAAATCCAGTTGGAAGGCGACATACTGCAATGTGATAATACACTCTCTGAATGGTAAGTGAAATATATGAGTCTCTGGATGCCATCACTTGATGAATACAGTGATCAAATGCCAATTGAGTGAAATGAATCTGACTCGATTAAGGCCATAAAATTCGGCCTGCTGTAGATAGGGAACTATGCATACGTTGAAGCATATCGACCGAGATGTGTCAGACTCCCTCCATCGGCATGTGAGGTATTTGGACTCCTGCAGCCTACCAAAAAAAATAGAGTCATATATGTCAACATTAAATTCATAAGAATAATTTATTAGCATAATTTAAATGATGAGTGTATATACCTGATCATCCCATATGGCTGAAGACCAATAACTGGCCTAGGCATAAAGTACAGTATCATCGACAGGACCGGGCTCCTTGTATATTTATGATGCTGACATTAACATTAATATTAAATAAGTATACTACCACTGATGATGACTTCAATACACCTCAACAAACAAAGGTACATCTTAAATAAGTACACTAACAACAAAGGTTTTTGCTTAAAAGGATAACAACAAAGGTTTTTGCTTAAATAAGTATGTTAACAAAAAAGATACATCTCAATAAGATTATAATATTCAATGCAAAATAACACTAGCTTTGATCGGTGGATCATGCTTTATTTGTTGAACTTATACATCTATCATGATCTTCTTCACCACATATCCGATACCTAGATCTGTTGCTAGCTACAGTCCAATCCATTTCATTTCTAAGTCTCAACGATCATGGTCTTCCCTTCTACCGCAACCTTTCATGCTGTGGTATTATCAAAGTATCATTTAATTGTTGCAACCAATACTCGGATTGAGAGATTGGATTAAATTGATGGCTGTAAGTACGATTGTAATTCTCTACACTATAGCTCTTGCCAACGTATCACCAAAAATCGATCGACACATGAGCATAGGCAGCCATCAAATGTGAACATGGTAAATGATAGGATTGCCATTTCTGACATGTACACATATGCTCCAAATCTGAACAATCTGTATACAATGTTATACATTTAAAAAGTTAATATATTCACCTTGTTATAGTGATCCAATATGATTATAATGACGAAAGTTTGACAATCACATTTACCTGAGTATTATTGCCTTTGTTCGTATACGGCCTACGATATGCTGTCTGCACTTGAAAAAGTCTAGTGGCCTTATCGAATCTTATAACTGTGTGAGAGGTGGCTTTAGATTGGTTTGTAATCATACGAGTGGTAGCATAAGGGGTAAATCTTTCATCTCTATTTAATGCATCCTCTGCTTGGGCACACCGACCATCAAAATAAGATACAAGTCTAAAGAATATGAGTTATACTAATGAAGTCACCAGGAGGAAGCGAGCATTCTTTAGGTCTCCATTGAAACATTCAGATAAATTGATGGTCATTATTCCAAATCTATGGTTACCATCATGTGCAAGGGATCATTTATCTACAAAAATTTTGATCAACCATTGAAAGGTTTAGAATTCATTTTTTTCAATCTTTCTCATGTATTTGTCAAACTTTTTTGATTGTGTTTGCATGCCAATTCTTTTCAGCATATCTCTTAGTCTTAAGTCCTTAAATCTAGTATTGAAGTTGCTGGTGACATGATGCAGACAATATACATGATATGCATAGGATGGCTGCCAATCAAGATATTCATTTTGCACAGCAGCTAATATACCTGCATGCCGATATGAAATTAGACAGATGTTCTGACGTGACATAACAAGACATCTCAGGCATGCTAAGAATCAGTCCTATATATCAGTGGACTCTTCATCTATAATGGCAAATGCAAGTAAAAATATTTGACTATTTCCATCCACAGTAGTGGCAATCATTAACTTCTCATGATGCTTTTCATACAAAAAAGTAGCATCAATGCTGATTACTGGTCTACAATATTTGAAGCCTTCAATGGATGGTGCAAAGGACCAAAAAGTACGATCAAATGCAGCACATATTGGATGACCAGTAGGATTGCTAATGAACTTCACCCAGGAATTAGGATTGAATTCTTATACAGCACTCAACCACTTTGGCAATAAACCGTATGACTTATCACAATCTCCATACACTAAGGCCATTGCTTTCCGCTTTGCCTCCCATAATTTTCTGTAACCAGGCGTATAGTTGAATCTATTCTTTACTACTGCTCTAATCTTGGTGATGAAAATTGTGAGTACTTCTTTTACAAGATCTCGTATCTCATTCGCGATGAAGTTTGAATCAAGTCCAGAATGATCTTACGAAAGAATAACAAAAATACACATATGAGAACTAATATGATATGTGATCTCAAAATAGTCATATCGTTTAACTACTCGAAGCATCCAGTTACATTCAGTCTCTCTATTCTTACACTTAACGATCCAAAGCTTAGGCTTCGACTTAATGATCTTAAATTCATGATGTGTATCAATAGAATACTATTTTATTGTATTTTTAATTCTATCTTGTCCGCAAAATAGAGTCTTTTACACAACTCCTCACCTCTTTCCTAAGTGCTCCATGGTGCCTGTAATGTAGAAGACATTGCAAGTTAGCAGCCACCCAGTCGATACTTCTAAATATCCTGGAAGGAGCTTCAAACTCTGAAAAATTTGGACTCTCCACAGCATGTTGGCACTGTACATAATGTGACATACTGGATTCTTGAACATCATGGTCCATCTCATTTTCATCACGATTCATGTTATCTTTCTCAAATAGTCAATTATCTATATGACCTGCATCGTCCGCAATTATATATAGTGAAGCTTGTCTAATAATGGGATCTAACTCATCACTATCCATTATACGAATTTTGTCAGTCCATTCGTTTCTCTAAGTTGTGATTGGTATGTCCCAATCAGCTACTTTATAATCATTTAGGTCGGGAATAGGCTGGTGCCTTCAATAAGTTGCACATCAATATATAATTTGACACCAGATAAATAGAGATGCAAACTTACAGTTGCAAAAATAATCTCCATCTTCATCATCAGTGATTGGAACAGATTCATACTTCATTACTGTTGGTTAGACCATAGTAGGATATCTATATGTTATCAATAATTTATTTTTACTTAATCTACATGAAAGACTTTACACAACTTATTCTTCAACTCTTCAAATTTCATTCCGTATTTCATTCTAATGGTCTTTGTAGTTGATGAGTGTACTCTATTCCATATGATCCTTTAACCATTGAACCATTGATATAGCAAAGAGCTATCACAATTTCTCCAATTTTTCACTACCTATATAATAAAATGAGTAAGTTCAGCATGCTTAGAATAACATTTGCATGCATAGTTAAATAAATTCACTATTTTAAAACAAAACTAAGATCATCATGTACACAATAAAACTCATCATTTAAGTGTTGTATGCAATCTTATTATAAAATCAAAATTTTATAAAATCTTAAAAAATAATCTTTTTCAATGAATTCTTTCAAAATTTAGAAACAAGATACGGAGCACTCCATAATTTAAATATCAATATCAACAGCATTTTATCAAAAAATTTTTTATAGAAAAAAAGTTATTAGAAAATTTAAGAAGCTTAAGAACGAGCCTAGCTTTCCCACCCTTAACTTGATTCCTAATTCATGGATCCAAGCAAAAAAAAAACATAGATTAAATATTATCGGTTTAACAAATAGATCACAGAAGCACAAAACATATTTAACAATGGGGGAAATAAAGGGGAACCAACCAAGGTGGGGTCGGAGGCAAAGTGGGGTCGGAGGTGGCGGATCCAATCGGGATGGGCCGGATGTGGGGGAACCAATCGAGGTGGGGTAGAAGCGACGGATCCGACCGGGGTGGCGCCTTAGCGGTGAAGGATCTGATCGAGATGGGCTGGAGGTGGGAAACGGATCGGTCTACAACCGAATTTGGGGAGGGGGGTTGAACCGGATGGGGTCAAGTGGGGAAGACGGTGTCGGAGAAAAGGAAGCAAGTGGGGGGCTTGCCGAAGATCGAAAGAAGTGGAGGACCGAAGAAAAGAGAGAAGTGGGGATGGTGTTTTGGGATAATGTCGAACAGGTGAGGGGAGGGGGGAGGCTATCTGCAGTGAAATTGAGATTTGAAGGTATGATTTTTTATCCTCATAAAATTGGAATCTGAAACCATAATTTCTCCCTTCTATGAAATTGAGATCTAAAGTCACGATTTCATGAAATCATGGCTTGAGAGCACGACTTCAAGGTGGTGCCGGATGGCTTTCTGACGATTACATGGTGATCGAGATGAAACGTGTGGCAAGTGAAATCAATCCATGATTTCACGGTGGCGTGGCAATCTCGAAAATAAATTTAGGGAAAGAATATTTTTGAAATAAAATATTAAAAAAATATTTTTTTTAAAAAACAAATCGCCCTACCCCAACCCGAAGATAAGCACGAGTATCTTACCAAAAAAAAAAAGATAAGCACAAGTACAATTATTGGACATTTTTCTGCTGCCAAGTTTGGACCAAGGGCAGTACGGCCGCTGCGTGGCGACGAAGCATGAGGCTGGTACCGTACGGTCTCACTGCAGACACATGAAAAGCACATGCCACCAAACGAGGCTCCGTGCAGCAGGGTTTAAAATAAAATTCCCGCACCATGGCACGGTAGGGAAGCGATGGCATAGATGCACATTGCGGGTACAATACTCCAGATGATGAATTATCCTACTTGATATGTCCTGATGCTAGAGGTGTCCCAATTTGACCCCACCACCCCAAACGAAAAGAAGATTCAAACAAAGAATTTGGGCGGTCCCTAACTTTTATTGCTTTGACTATTCAAATTAGTATGTCCAACTAAAATTTTCTAGCTGACCGTTCCGGGTTCCATTCAGAATCTTCATGCTGGAGGTTGAAGGATCGATGTGAAGATCTCGGAAAGCCATCAAATTATGATTATGAAATGCCATTTACAGCTTTTTGATCGACATAATTCACTTTGATAATAGAATTTCATGCAATTATGATATATTTATTGTTTGTAAATGAACTAGTTATCTTGCATAACGCATCGGTAACATGAATAAGCTTATGCCAACATTGCTGGGAGATTGCGGATAGATCTATATATAATCAACTTTAATCAATGACCTTATTACCAAAAAAAAAAAAAAAACTTTAATCAATGACCTTGGAATAGTTCAGCATTCAGTCGTTGATGGCCTCTTGATGTGATGCCATTATTTCTTGGCATTCATCTAGAAGCAGACAACAACCACAATAAGAGGAGAAAGCAAACAAGCAAGCAGCAGTGCCTCTCACAATAATATCAGGATGTGTACGGGAAAGAGTTTTCACATACAACCCATGAGGAGAGAGAGGATTGATCCTCCAAAGTTTTTGCATGGAATTTTTGCTGCTGAAGCACAGTCTTCACCCTTTTAAACATGAATTCTTTCTTTAAAGATTCCGGTAGCCAACCCACGGTGCTTTGACCAATGCAACATCCAACCAGAATCTATCCAACTTGAGTCCATTATTGCGCCTGTGCATGGGGTTGGGGGATGTAGGACACTTGTTCTAGAGTTCCGATCTTCTACGATGCGATTTTTACATCGTAGACTTTTGTGCTATTATGAATGACCATCATATCATCCATTTTGAGGTTGAATATCTCTCATCATCCAAAAAAAAAACTGAAGAGCTTATTTATGATGCGGTGGCCATATATGATGGCAGCTTACAGTGTACGCAGTGCAAAAGTCACCTATCCTGTTTCGGCTAAAGACCAGTTTAGGAACATTATTCGGGCGTCAAATCCTCCTCTATCCAGCGTGGGCTTTGCTGTTTGAAACATGATCTTTCTTTTTCTTTAGAGATTCCGGCGTTCCATGATAACCAAACCAGTGTGCTTTGACCAATGCACCATCCGAGCACAATCTGTCCAAATCGATCCCATTATTGCGCCGTGCATTAAGGTTGGAGATATGAGGCATCCATTCCACCGTCCTAAGATGGGAGATTGAAAACAGTTCGGATTCTCTATGGTGCGACATTTGCACCGTAGAGTTCTCCACCATCGTAGATGGCCATCACATCATTCTGTAGATGAACAGCTTTTATTTATTTTGAAATTGTAATACGATATGCAGTATGTGGGGCAGATAAAGAGGAGCTATCTATCTGCTGTGCGGAAGTCGGCTATCCCGTGTCGGCTGGAGACCGGTTTCGAGGCCTTACTTGGGCGGCCGCTCGCGACATCCTCCTATATCCAGCCCCCACGGGAGGCGTCACTTCAAAGCTATTCTACTTATTATTATTATTTATTTCTCGATAAAAGGGGGGAGAATGGTGGTTAAGCTCACAGATGCAATGCATCGGTCGACAGTCGTGAGACCATGACTGTTATCACCCTCCAGCGTTGAATTGCGCCCGGCAGTGGGCCATCACTGATCATGAGGCTAATGTGCAGGCCCACCCTCGATAGGTGACCCGGCGGAATTATGCATGACGGGTGATTTAATTAATAGGTGAGGCGGCACTGTGGAAACAAAAGCAAAAAGCGAACATTTGAAAAATGGAATTTGCTCACCCCAGAAAATAGAAATGAAAGAGGAGAGCAATCCAGGACAACATTTTTGGGAAGGGTACCGTATGTTTTACTGGAATCATAATGCTTTAAATGATGATCCGATGGTCATTGTTGTAGATAGAAAATTTGTTCTTTGATAAAGTCGATGCATAAAGAAGCTAGATTTGATCCGATTTTGATGTTAACTAGGTCTGATCTGACCTTGATGCTAGCGGATTTATAGCACTTAAGACGATCTTATCCAACATAATGAAAAAGATCGATGTTTAATTTTCATGCAGATCTTTAAATTTCGTAACCATCGAAAATAGCTGACAGCGAATGGATAAAGAAGAAATAACAAATATATCTCACAAATAAGAAAAAAATAACAAATATATTTCATTCGGTAAGTCAAAGTTAATCATCAGATTCTTCTTTTTTATCACAATTTTTTAGCAAGGACCCCAAGATCGGAGACTTATCTTATAGGTCCTGTCACCGCCGTCCTACTGTTGCTGACCTGTACATTAAAGATTTTGAATGAATTCAATAAATATTTTATAAATAGAGAACTAGAGATAAATTTCTAGCTTTATTTTTAACTTAAAAGTAGCTTCCTAGATGAGTTTTATGTAAAAGTAATTATCCATTCCAAACATAAATTAAAAGCAACTACCCATTTTTGGCTGAAATTATCCTTATACCCGTTAAAATACTGTGGTATTATATTATATTAGTGTAGTATTCCTTTACAATAAAATAGTATTACATTATATTAGTATAGTATTCCTTTATAATAATCCAGTGTTGCTTTATTGTATTATATTAGTGTAGTATTCCTTTATAATAAGATAGTATTATATTATTATAGTGTAGTATTACTTTACAATAATGCAATGTTGCTTTATAATAGTGTAGTATAACTTTATAATAATGCAATATTACTTTATAATAGTGCAGTACTATTTTATAATAGTACAGTACTATTTTATAATAGTATAATGTTGCTTCATAACTGCAAGGGCAATTGAATCATTTCATCTCATTTAGATAGCTATTTTTAAGTTATGTTTCAAGCAGAAAGAATTTTTTACTTGAAATTTAAATGAATAGCTACTTTTAAGTTTAAATTCAATTAAATAAATATAATAATTAATATATATATATATAATTTTTAAAAATATACAATTGTATCCTTTCAAATTTGGATCATTCTTATGTGCTTCTTCATTTTTAAAAAAATTTAAAGACTCTTGAAGTTTTCACAGCGTTTCAAAGTGCGGCTTCGTTAGCAAAATATAGAGATTAACGACGTGATTGGCGAATCGGAGTATCATTTTGAAATATTTTAAAAATTTAAAAATTTATTTAAAATTTATTTAAAAACTAAGAAGGCATATAAAAATTATCCAAATTTAAGGAAATGAAATTATAATTTTTATTTTTATTTATTTCTTTACTTTTTGCTCCGTGTCTGCGGACTTTTACTTGATCAACTAGATAGACGTGGGACGGAAAGAGAATGAAACACAACTTGGACGCTAATATGCAATAAAGATTCTTAGCTATCTTGTATAATTGTCGTATTATGCCAGCTATCACGCAAAGATTGCTGACTCACATTCTTATATGGTTTCTTATACCAAATAAATTCGATAGATTCCAAGAATAAATGTCCTTCACATACTGATCCGCAAGACAGTTCATTCTTTGGTTTGCCTGCTTCTTCTCGATGATTTCCTCCATGGACAAAGTATAGACAATAGAAGTGCTTCAACGAACTCCTAGAGATATTTTCTGGAAAAATGAACAGCGGCCGAATTAAATAACACTAATTCCTGTCACATTTTTCGCTTATGGCAGCCATCACAGGTCTTGGACGGCAAGCGTTCGTACAACACAATGAAAGAATATATACTCCAGCAAACCATGGACATATACTTTGATGCACCAACAACGTTCAAGACGAGAAAGTAGATAAAAAAGGGTTAATGCACTACGCCCACCGCGATATAAAGGTAGAGAATTGAATTCAACACAACAAGTTGCTATAAATACAACAAGACCACCATAACAACATTATTATTTAGGAAAAAGATATTTGATGCGGAGGATAATTCAGCTGACCCCGTTACTAATCGAGGAGGAACCAGTTTGGCATGATTGACTTCATTACCTTATATTGTGGCAGAAATTTATCTTGGATTAGATTGGCTGGAGTTGGATCGCGACCGCAAAATGATGGTCATAAGATCTGTAAGATAAGTTTCCGATTGGAGTTGGCTCCAACAGAGACTCTCACATTCAAGTCAGATCTCTGAAACAGATAGAAAGAAGTGAGTGCTTAAAGAGAAAAGTTTTTTCATATCTTGGGGGTCCTTGTGGATCTTTATTTATGAGCAGAGATTGAAGAGTTATGAGAAGAAAAGATAATCAGGTGATCAGCCCTGCTCTATCGGATACGATACGTTTATAATCTTCTACCTTATTTAAAGAGATAGTTTGTTATCTCATATATATGTTTATTATTTTTTTCTTTATCTGCTCGTGGCAGATTGTCACACGGACTCTGAGATTTCTCTAGTTGGTGTAAATCAAATATCAAATCAACTTGAATCGGCCATCATCAAGGTCGGATCGATATCATCTTTCCTGTGTATCAGTTTTATTTTAGAAAAAAAAATTTTAATCTATAACATAAGCTCCCTGCTTTCGAGTCCGAACTAGAATTAGGTCGATGAAGAGAGTACATGTAATAGCCAACGCTATCCCTGATTTGGCAATCTGATTTAGGGAGATTGTCGGATGAAGCTCTTCTTAGTGAATCTCACTCCTTTCCGTAAATAAGTCTGGTTCTTGTTCTAGCGCCAATCTATTGCAGCAGAAATCTATTTTGGATCGAATTGGTTGGAGCTGGATGGCAACCGTAGAATGGTGGTGGCTGAACCTGCAAGATAAGTCCCTGATCGAAGTTGACTCCAGTGAGAATCCTCCGACGCTCAAGTCAGATCTTTGGAATAGATAGAAAAGAGCGAGTACTTAGGAAGAGAAGTTTTTTCATATCTTATTGATCCTTATGGGACTTTATTTATAGGCAGAGACTGAAAAGCTGCGAGAAGGAAAGAGAATCAGATGGTTAATCCTGCTTTATTGGATACGATACACTTATAATTTTTTATTTTATCCGGAGAGATAATTTATTATCTCGTCTTATCTAGAGAGGTGTTTTTATTATTTTCTTCCTTATCCACTCGTGGCAGGTTGCCACATGGATTTTGAGATTTTTGTAGTTGGCGTAAACCAAATATTAAATCAGTTTGGATCGGCTATTATCAAGGTCGGATCATGATCACCTTTTCTGTGCATTGGATTTATCTTAGAAAAATTTTTTTTTACCCATAACACCTTAAATATGATGACTTGAAGTCATGATTATGCCGATTTACGAATGTCAACGATGGTTAAGCTCACGACCATTATCGTACAATTAAGTGTTCAAAGTCTTTAGATGACGTGTCTAACCATTGCAGTTTATTTAAGTTATGAACTAACCATTGAATGCAATTCTGCATGTGTTGCTCGTCACGAAAATAAGTATCAACCTTCCTTTATAAATAAAAGAAAGCAGAAACCCTCAGATAGTCCTCAAGTCTCCATCGAGAGCTCTGATTCTCTCACTTTCTTAGTCTTCTAATCTCTTATTCTCTTTTTCACTGCTGCTCTTAAGATTTAAATTGATTTAAATATTAAAAAGGTCTTCTATCAAAAAAAAAAAATAAAAATAATTTTTTTTTTAAATTTAATCCTCAATTGAAAGTCTTGACGATAGGGTTGGTCTCAGCTCACTTCGGCCCTACTGATTTCAATATGACCTCAGTGTTTGGCAGGAGCAATATGTATGATAACAGATATAAAAATAAAAATAATATTTTATTTATCATACACATGAATCAGATTTGATTTTTGGCATCGCAAGGCGCGAACGATTTTTGTCCCTAGCGTCCGAGGTCCAACGTCTTCGATGAAACCACCGTTCTCATCTCATATTGATCACAAGCACGATTGGATGACACCACCGCTCTCCCCCGTCATCACACGCGGACAAGCAGTGGACCGCACGACCGGAGATATTGCGGACGAGACCGCACGTGCGTGCGGCGCCACGTAGGATTCGCTCGTGCCCCCCTGCCGACGAGTGCTGCGCTGTGGACCCGCGACCACGTGCCTCCAACCCGTAGCGCCCGAACGAGGGACACGTGACGAGTGGCCTGCTTGGGGCCAAGCTGGAGCACGAGAAGGCGATGGCGAGGAAATGGGCCACCGGCACCGCCGCCCCTGTCTTAATTAAATTAAATTATGGCGGTAAATCCTCGGAACCCACCGGCTATAGCCGGTTGTCCGGGATCCGAGGGCTACAAATTCGCCTACGTAGAAGAAGGTGCTTGTGTCCATCCTTATTTCCATTTTTTTAATTTTTCCTTCTCCATTTTCTCTTTTTCAAGTTTTAATCTGTCTCGCTAGACACTGGGAGGAGGCGACAGGCTCGACGCTCCTCCAGAGGATCTCCGGACCCTTCCCCTTTTCGTCCCTCCTCTCATCTCATTCTCCTCACTGTCAGCGAGGGATTTCCATAAGGTACGCCTCGTTCTTTCCCCTTCCGTTCTTCTGTTCGTAGATCTGGCAGCCGAATCCTGGATTTCCATCGACTTGGAGGGTTCTTGGCCTCAAAAAGCTGTTCTTCTTTTCCCCAATAAATCGGTTAGCGTAGTAGTGGGTTTCAGTTGCATGTTTATTTGTCCGGCGCCATTTAGGAATTCCTGATCTTTTTTCTTTTTTTTTTTTTTTTAATTTTCTTCCGCTTTAATCGAAGGAAAGTTACGAGCTATGTTTATGGTTTCTTTGCGGTCAAATTCGTGTTGGTGTTGCAAGATCTAAGTAAAATAGCTGATCTGCTGAGATTTTAGGGTCTCTTTTACGAATCTTGAACCCTATTCATGTCGATTCTGGCGAAGTAAGAATTTTGCATGTTATTATGTTAGTTTTTTATCCGAGATTATTGATGCATTAGAATGGTTTTGAGTGAACTATACGTGCCAATTTTCAGGTTTTGGTCCGTTTTTAGATGTGCGTATAAGGAGGGGAAGTTGATATCGATATTATCAGTGGTCGGGTTAATTGGACCGCTGGAGGTGACCTTCCAACTAGGTTGGAGTAAGGTTGTTACAAGTCGAGGGTTATGAATCGTCGTGTTAGAGAGCTGTCTGGTATGATGAATGGGTTGACGTATCGTGATTTTTGCTCTCGTCAGAACACCACAAATGGTTTTAGATTGGAACAGTTGCAGCCTTTCTTGTATCACAGTAATCATATGAACTTCCCCCCCCAAATGGTATCCGGTACCAACACTATGAACCCAAATGGCAATCCTTCATCCGCTCATCGTACAACTCCCGGGGTGGATAGCCCGGAAGATTGTGAGGTCTTCTCAGATATAGCCCTCAACTACATAAGCAAGATGCTGATGGAAGAGGACATAGATGAGAAGGTCAATAACTATCAGGAAGAGTCGGCCCTTCAAGCTACAGAGAAACCCTTCTATGAGATCCTCGGTCAGAAGTATCCACCTTCACCCGTTCAGCGGCCGCTCTATTCGCATCGCAGCCGAGAGAGCACCAACAGTAGCTATGGAAACTCCAACAGCAGAAGTAATAGCAGCAGGGTGTCGGATAATAGCTGGGCTCCTGATTTTCATGAATACCGGCAATCACAATCGTTGCGTGCCTCCCTGGACCGGTCTTCCCAATCTCCATTGAGCTCCTCTAATAGTGTGGGTAATGTTGTTGAAGCAGTGGAAGAGCCCCTGATCAGCAGTAGTAGGCTTCCCGATCTACTGATCGAAAGCCTGCCTGCCTGGCAGTTCAGGAGAGGAGTCGAAGAGGCACGCAAGTTCCTTCCTAGTGATGATAAGTTGAAAATTGACCTGGAGGCCAATGGGTTTTCATCACCTCAAAAGCTGAAAAATGCCGGAAGAGCGGTCGATGTCAAGGCGGAGGAGGAGGAGGAGACCGAACATGCTGTTCATGGGTCCAGAGGTCGAAAGAATCTGCACCGTGAAGACTTGGATCTGGAGGAGGGAGGAGCAATAAACAGTCGGCTGTTTATTCCGAGGACACCATTCGGTCTGAAATGTTCGACATGGTTTTGCTTTGTCAGGGAGAGAAGAGTTCGAAAAGATATCTGATCTGCGAGAAGCAATGCAGAACGAAGCGAACAAAAATTCGCAGAATGGTCATGCTAAAGGATCGGGTGGTGGGAAGGCGCGAGGGAAGAAGCAAAGTAAGAGAGAAGTGGTGGATCTTAGAACTCTACTGATACATTGTGCTCAAGCGGTGGCGGCTGACGACCACCGGACCGCCAGTGAACTACTAAAACAGATCAGGCAGCACTCTTCACCGAATGGAGATGGAACTCAAAGGTTGGCTAATTGCTTTGCAGATGGGCTCGAGGCCCGCTTGGCCGGCACGGGCAGTCAGATCTATCATACCCTCATAGCAAAGCGAACAACTGCTACCGATATATTGAAAGCATACCATCTCTATCTTGCAGCATGCCCCTTCAAGATGGTCTCGCACTTCTTCTGTCATCAGACGATCCTGAATGTTGCAGAGAAGGCATCAAGGGTGCACATCATAGATTTTGGCATTTATTTTGGCTTCCAGTGGCCATGCCTCATCCAGCGCCTTGCTGCCAGGGCTCAAGGGCCCCCAACGCTTCGGATCACCGGTATCGATGTACCTCAGCCTGGGTTCCGTCCTACGGAACGAATCGAAGAGACGGGGCGGCGGCTTGCAGATTATGCCAAAAGCTTCAACGTTCCTTTTGAGTATCAAGGCATTGCATCAAAATGGGAGAACATTCGTGTGGAGGATCTCAAAATCGATAGAGATGAGGTGCTTATTGTCAGCTGCTTTTATCGCTTCAGGAATCTTGTGGACGAGACCGTCATTGTTGACAGCCCAAGGAATAAAGTCCTCAACACCATAAGAAAGATGAGCCCGAATGTTTTCATCCATGGAGTTGTGAATGGATCCTACGGTGCCCCTTCTTTGTAACACGCTTCCGTGAGGCTCTGTTTCACTACTCTGCATTGTTTGACATGCTTGAAACTAATGTGCCACGGGAGGATGAACAGAGGTTGCTGATTGAAAGGGACCTTTTTGGACGGGAGGCTCTTAATGTGATAGCATGTGAGGGCTCAGAAAGGGTAGAGAGACCAGAGACCTACAAGCAGTGGCAGGTGAGGAATCTGAGGGCTGGGTTCGTTCAGCTTCCACTGAATCCGGACATCATGAAGAAGGCAAAGGATAAAGTGAAAACCAGTTATCACAAGGATTTTGTTATAGATGAAGACAGCCGATGGCTGCTGCAGGGCTGGAAGGGGAGAATCATCCATGCACTGTCCACATGGAAGCCTAATGAATCCTACTCTATTGCCTGAAAATGTACCTACCCTATATGCCTTGAGAAATGATGCCTTGCTTTCCCCTGCCCAATTGTCTCACCCGATGATAAGGTACATTACTTTTTCCAAGGTCTGTGGCTTTTCATATCTTGTATTTTTAGACGTGATTACTGACTGGTTCTATAATGAATGATTTGTGGTGGTGCAGATGTCGTGGACCTGACCTTTCTGTAGGAAGGAGGTCTGCAAGGTCCGTGTATTTGGCAGCTGAGACCCCATTAGAGTGGACCGGTAAGGTTGATCAAGGTGTTGAAAAGGACCGAAAGTAGGAGCTATAGAACTTAGAGGAGAGGTGGGAAAAGATCGTGTAATCAGTAACAAGTTGCGCTCTTCGAACACAGGGAGGATGTGCTTATCTTGTAGGTCGGGTTTGTGAGACGTTGTCATGTTAAAATCTTTCATTGATGATCGAAATATAGGTGCTCAAGTATCTCTTTTTTCTTTTTCATCAGGCTTTTTCAGCATGTATCATCTCGAACATTATATACGTCTGTTTTTCTTACCCACCTGCTGCAACCTCATTTATTGAAGCGTGCAAATGTGCAATGTACCGGCCTGTCTATATCAACCCTCTAGTTAATGTTGTCTAAGTTGAACCCTCTGCATTATTCTTTCACATATTTAATCTTCATCTGCTAATGCTTGACCTGTGTGATGCTGACATCTTCGTGTCAAAGTCTCCAGCATGTTCTGGTCCGGTTGATTAAAACGAGGGATAGTATAATAATAATAGACCTTGACATTTGTGTACGGAATCTAAGCTGGGTTTCTTTATATAATATTATTAAGGTCCTTAACGTGATAAACTCCATAGATTCGAAAATTTTTAGAATGCTTCTACGAGCTTGTGTCTTAGATTTTCCGTTAAGCAGGGAGCTTGCTGCCGTACTCTTCTTGTGCCTCAGCTAGAGGTCTTCCCACATGTCCCATACTAACTTTTGCATCGGCCTGCTTCGGTGGGTACCACCCGTGGTCGAGCCTCCGAACGCGAGCAGCTTGCAGAGAAGGTCCGGTTCCAAACTCACTGTGCCCAAATAATAATTTTCCAAATTCAATCTCCAAAGATCTAGTGATACAGAGAATAGAAGCCAGACGGCTGTCACCACCATCCACATGAGCAACCGCATTGGTGCCCACCTCGCCTAATTCTTTGATGCTAGGTTCAACTGTACAATTACCTAATCCTCCCATAATCTGCAGTCTAAACAGTAGCCAATAATCAAGCTCCTTGTTCAACAATTTGTCGCATCCGTAAACTTTTCAACTGGTGTGTCGGATGGAGATGCTTGTGTTTTCTAGAATCGGGCAAAGTGCAAAATTCTGAACAAAACAAACGATAAATAACGATGCGAGTTATCATCCAGTACGATAACGCCAGCACTCCCGAATATGATGGGAAGAGGTCAGAGAATCATTCACTCCTCTGCAACCAAAAACAGATGAGATATTACAACGTCTGGGGCAATCCTAAAAGCGTCCACGAGGAAGATGACATAAACCGTGGCGGACATGCTCACGACTCACCACTTATTTACATACTACAATACAAAGGCATTTCATATTGGCAATTTTCAAGCAAGCGACATACACATCATGACAACACCAAATGGACAGGGAGATAATGCAAAACGAAAGTATACGCATCATGATAAGGAAACAAGCACTCGGATTATTTACTTTCACATATCATATTACATTTTCTTCATCTAAACCAAAGAGACTGCTATCAAGAAATATGCTAGGCATCTCTCAGGTGGTTAGTGGTGATCCTTACTCCTTGGTTGACGTTCCTTGCAATCCACCAGCATCGAATCACCGGATCATAATCCCTTTAGCCAACTAAGGTCGGATCTTCACTATACTTGGACGCAAGTCCCAAGATACATTGTTAGTGATGGATCCGCACAAACCAGTTGGGTTCAACAATCAAGTCAATTAGTGAAGTATCAGAGTCTTTCAAATTAATGATGAAAACAACATCACGCTAGAATACACACACATTAATATATATATATATATAATATAATATATGATACTAGGTGCAGCATGATTAACAGATAGGCATCAAATTGTTATCTGACCTCCAAACTCAATGTTCATAAATATATAGTGTGATAACATTTCATCGCTAGATGCATGCATTATGCAGTTGACAAGCAGTTTGTTTCCATGCGGAAAGAGCTAAGCTACCTTATCCAACCATGCTGTAATGAATGGACGAGAAACAAGGGTAATGTTACATTTGATCAGAAAGCAACGTTCACATAGAAGTAAGTTCGACACAAATGACAGACCTGAATGTTATGTCAATTGTTTCGGGTCAAATTCAAATTCCTGATTTAACCCATATTTCTTTTGTATCACTTCTTCTGCTTCTGTACATGCCAAAAGATGCAGACTAGTAAGTCTTGGAACCAATAAACATACGGCAGAACAATATTTTTCAGAAAATACAATAAGAAAACATATAAAAGGCCTTCCGGAGTTAACAAAAATTTTTGAAACCATCAATGAGAAAAGACCTAAGACCATGACAGAAACATCTCGAGGTGAGAGGAATATTACTTCGTAGCATTTATTCAGATATGGCCATTTGTAGAACATATTTTGATAAGCAAGGTACGACCATCTATACGGTATATAACAGTATGAACACAAACCTGCTTTCCTTTTGGCACCTATGAGTATTGATTTTCAGATGGGCCTCCCTTGCCAAATACTGTCGGGATTGCCCCCAGAACCACCAGCAACTTGAGAAACATGACAAAGAGGTAGATGACTAACATCAAGATGCATGCACGATCCATCTACTGAGATTAACAAGCAGCAGTTTTCAAACCTTCAACAAAGAAAAATCATGATCATAGAAGCAGTTGCAACATGAAAGATTTTAACCTTCTTTTAAAAAAATGCTTGTCCTGATAATCAGAGAAATCAGCCTTCTGGCTTTTCACCATCTCATAATTCTTGTCAATTTAATCGCATGTTAGTAACATGTTGACTAGAAGCTTCTAACGAGAAATATGCTGATTTGCATTTCTGAAATTTGCAAAACCAGAGATATGTTAAAGAAAAGCCCTCCTATTCTGGCACATACCTTCCTTTTACATTTTCACATTTGAATAAAAATGAGAGGTTGAACTTCCAAGCATGCGGTTACCCATGACCAACAATCAATAAATGACAGGTTTTTATGCTTATGTTCCAAGCATGCAGTCAAACTTGAAAATGAGGAAATTACCAGCAAGATTGCAACATCATATAAACCAAACTATCAAGATCATGACCTCTATGGTACTGTATTATTTGCATGACTCCATTGAATCTCAGCCCATATTGCCATGCAACAATCTCATTAACAAAGTAGACAAATAACAGGCAAATGAGGATTAAGCATGAATGTAGTGATCAGTAAAGACATAATATTCTAGCTTATCACATTCTAGGAAAATTAAAATGATAAAAATGGATATTACCCAGTTATGGATATCTGTTCTTAATTAGATCATGCATTTTTTCATAAGGAATATTCGATCTCCTATATTTAATGTTTGCCCTAGGTATAGCTTTCAGATTGATTCATATTGCTTGCTGTTTTACATTGGAATCATGTTAGGACAAACATTTAGAGTTTCCTTATGTGGACCTGCTGTCATCCCATATGTCAGAATTCATGCCTCCTGCTTCAGGCCAGAATTAGTTTCAAGCATCACATTCCACCACTTGGTTGCAGTTCTCTAATCCCTAAGAAACCAGCTAGAATCTAAGTTGTCTGTGATATGCCAATCTGGACTGAGAAGTCAAGTTACCAAATTTTTTAAATCATTTCAAATGCTATTACTAAACTTCCTCATCAGCTTCATATATCATACATCCGTTTCATACAAATAGATCAAGCTTTGTTTGGCAAATGTATCCATGGAATATAACCCTTCTCATTGCTACCAAAGCAAACCCCTCCCCCTTCCCAACTCCATCAATCCCACACACACACATACAAGAGAAAGGGTAATTATATCTTTACTTATGGAGTGAAGACTTGAACATGAGTAAGCAACTGTATTGAGAACCATCCGGCACAGAGAATGTCTTTAATCTGGAGAGAAAAAGTTTTTTGATTATGAAAAATGTTCACCAAAATCATTAGAATTAAACATCCATGATAAAACAGTGACACATCAGCTGGTAAATAAGCACTGATTTTAGCTAAAGAGCGGGCAAAACAATGGAAGAGAACCAACATTGGTTATAAAGTACACATGTCAAATACAAGAAGCATCTCAAATTGTGCTAACCCTTATTTGTAGCTTTTGGTGGTCTGAGAACATTCCGGTCCAGCTTTTCATGCTTCTGCTGCTTATAAGAACTTTTCCTATTAAGCTGGGAGGATGATTGTCCATCACCATCCCCAATTACACTTTTCAGCATCTTATGAGATGATGATGTTTCCATTTCTATTTCCAGCTTCTTCCTTTTGAAGTCTACATCAGAAAAGTTTTCTTGGCCAGTTACAGTTGAGTCCCAAATCTGATTGCAGAGACTCCATCCACTCTGCATCGGAAGAAAAAAAAAAAAACAAGAAGTTCAGATTTATGGGTGGTCTGCTTGTATCCAAGTTTCAAATGCAGATATGTGAAGGGTAAATGTGTTTTTCTACATTGAAATATTAAGTGCATCAAACTAGAGCTAACCTACAGAGAACGTTCATTTGTTTACGATTCTGATTACAGATAAGGTTTTCAATTCCGTGGGACGGGGCTATCCCGGATTTTTCATAGAACGGGATGCATCGCCGTCCCGCCCCATCCCGTCCCGACATTTGGGACATAGGATGTCCCAAGGCATCCCGATCGGGACGCCCTGTCCCAACACATGAGATGATACCCCATCCTGATGTCCTGCGGGATGTCCCGAGACGTCCCGCTGGGACCTGAATCTTTGATTACAAGCTTATTAAAGCTAAGCAGAGTTGCAAGTTTGTAATCCTGGATATGGTAGATGTCTGTGAAACTATCAGATGAAAGAAAAAAGATTTGCAACCAATTTGGATTGAACTCCAGCGAAACCAAAAATAATTTTGACAAAGAAAATAAACTTGAGTTTTTTTTTCATGCATTAGATATTATTTTTCCCTCTTACAATTGGATATGCCGGGAAATAAAGGCAGATTCCTTGGCAAATCTATGTCGCTGATCTTATCACTGTTTCTACTCTCCAAAGAAGTCCTGATATTACTTAGAAAATACATTCTTATAATTAAAATCTTAATTAAAAAACCACCACTAAATATTACCTCTGCTTAGCTCCTTCTCAGGTTCATATCATAATGTGTTGTGAAAAATGGCAGGAAGAACATCAATGAACTGAGGCTTCCAGTTGATTTAAGTGCAATGCATGGATAACATTGCCATTCAGGGAGACCCAAGAAACTGTATACTAGCACTTCCTGCTTGGTATGTGATTGGGGTCCTCTAGATTTTTCACTGATTGGCTTCCTTAGATTTTTCATTCTAGATGCTTTCAATTACATTTTCTTAATAAAAGAGAAGCTCTATAAAAAAGATAAAAATTAGAGAGCACTTTTCATTGAAGATACAATCAAGTTTTTGAGGATGAATTATATGAATATACTAAATTCTGACCAACCCAATCAATTATCTCAACACAAACACAATTGAAGGTTGTGTTTTTCACCCCTCATATTTATACTTGCAACTTCCAAATGCTTTTTAATTTTTGTGCTTATAACTCCTATAGTGCTATCAAGAGCAACTACATTGAGAAGACAATTACTAAGCAAGGTAATTACAGGATGATGAAAGAAAGGATTTTGGGTTGTTCTAAACAAATACTAGCTTCCCTTGAAAAATTTTGGACCTGCAACTTAAACCCCATTGCTTGCTTAATGCTTTTACTGGATGGTTTATAGCAACAAACCTAACTCAAAATCATAGAAGTCTGTTGTAGATATATTTCAAGCTTTACAATAAATTGCTCAAGTAGCATCTGATATCCCTTAATATTATGGTCCAAAGTAGTTCCAAAATAACTTAATCATTTGTCAATAGCAGGGGCAACTAACATAAAAACATGAACCTCCCCAATACCAAACATGGATTCATATATTCTATTCCACCCAGCACCAATCTTGCCCTCATCTTCTCAATCTTAGACTCATTAAATATCAATGGATGCATTTAACACAAGGCACTGTTTGAAATTTGGAAAGGCTGTGTCTGAGCCAATGCCTTGCATATTCATTCTATATTTCTAGAAACTCAATATCCTTCTAATCTCTGCAGCCAAAGCAACATAGTTCATCACAATATGAGTTAATTGGTGAAATTCTGTGATGAAAAAATCCATGGCAAGTGGATATAGGCAGATATATTTATTTCTAACAGATAATGGTGCATATTAAGCCAAATTGACAGCACCATAATGTGATTGTTGTTAGCCTTAGATGAAGCAAAGTCAGTCCAAAATCAGCTGAACAAGTTTCAGGCATCAATTGCCAATTCATGTAAATAATGAATCACAGCATTTTGTAGCAAGTATTGAGGTTACTGGAAAAAACCATCTAGGAATGCAGAAGTCACTTAAGCACATTAATATAAGTTTGGTTTATGCCTTAAGTAATCTGCCGTGAGATGCGTCTCGAAAATTCTCATGATTTTGAGGGTTCAATTAAAATCTATATTCATGGAATAAGTACAAACACTAATTGAATCCAACAGCTTATTAAAGATCAAACAATTATACGGGATGCACCCCAATTCTCCACTATATATTAATTTATTGAGAATTCCATAGTCCACATTGCTGCTGTAAATAAAAGTATCTAAGCAACTCACTCCAGAGTCCAGATAACAAACTGCAGGAATTCAATTTTGACATAAGGGGGCCAAACCGTGCACCTGTTATAAATTGCACCATTTTGATGATTGTTACTCGAGGAATCTGCTTGCATTTGATGGATGCTTGCTGCCTCCTCATTTAACTTCTACAAGACGAGCTTACATAAGGAGAGTAACATGAAGGGGAAGGAGACATAATTTTTATTTTCACCTAAACAACCAATTGTCACAACTCACACATCAATAGAAGGATTGAAGCTCTGAAATAACACCTGACCTTTTAATGCTCCTGAGTGGCAATTCCCCTCTCCATGATAACTACACTGCAGGAAACTAATACGGTGCTAAAAATAGTTCCATCCAAATTGAAGGGGGGAAATAGTAAATAAGAGTAGAGAACACATTCAAATGCAATGTAAATAAAAAAAATCTCATCATACTGTTTCTCATAAGTATATTCAAGTTATAATGTGATTATGTTTCTAATGTGTAGAGTGAAAGAAAACTGCATATATCGAGCCCAACGATACCAAAGAACCTATTTATTTGTTTATTTTAATTCAAGATTGTTCTGTTTGTTTACAGTTCTATAAACACCCGCCGCCGCAAAACACCCCCCCCCCCCCTCCCCTCCCACAACCCCTAACATACTGCTGATTCAGCCTTCCTTATAACTAAAATGAATCTCCTTCTATTACTTTTAATCAACTATGTAGACTCAACACCTTGTCCTCAAGGTACAACCCACAAATCCTTGTTCCCCACCCTTGCCGCATAATTACACGAGATGATGAGCAAACAACGTATCACTTCCAACGTTTCTTCGACATTGCATGAGTAACTGAACTGCAATGAGCTACCAATCAAGAAAACAAACACATTGCAAGCAATATACAACGCGTCACATCTTCGAATAAATTTTCTACAATAAATCGGCAAAGAAAAGAAAAGAAAAGCACGAATCATCTGAAACAGTTCCCCAAATCGGGCATGAAAATTCGCACAACATCCAAACAGTGCCCGCTTATCAAGTTAGGGAAAAAGCTAGAGGGGAAAAATAGAAGCGAAAGAATCTTACCATCTTCTTGACATTTTCCTCTTCCTTGGGCTTCGCCTCTCCCTGAGCTGCCCTTTGCTTGAACCCGGAACCACCCAAAAACAAAAGCTCGGTTTACATCCTATTAGGGACAAGAGAGAGGGAGAGAAAGGAAAGTGGGCGGGCGGGGGAGGATTCTCGGGTCTCGTCTTCAAGTTCTTGAGGGTGCCAGAGAGCTCGTTTCGCCATTATTATCCATCGATCTCAAGGGTTTCGCTCGCTACCACCAAGAAAGGAAGAAGCAGGAAAGAAGAAGTGCAAGGAATGGGAGAAACAAAACCCTTTCTAGGCTCCATACAAGATTTCTCACAGGTGGCGTTTGGTGCATTATAGGTAATTACTGCCAAAATGGGCTGGCCCGGCCCAGCCCGACCCAACCCACGAGAGTCTAAAATTTGATGGGCCGGATCGGATTAGGTCCAACAAAAAAATGACACACAATATAGCTGGTCCAGCCCAGTCCTTTAAAGACTGTGAGCCAGGTCGGACTAGCCTATGGGCTTTAAATCTCAAATGACTGAAGAGTGAAAAATGAAAAAAAGAGAGGCAGAGAGTCTGAGAGGGAGAGAGCCTCGAGCGGTCGAGCCTGGAGAGTGGAGAGAGATCGAGAGAGCTTGAGGGGAGGCTAGAGGCAGCATGGATCTGACTCGAAGAGTGGAGAGATTGAGAGAGCCTGAGGAGGAGGAGCCACGGCTGGATTTGACTTGGAGGTGACGGCGCCTCGAGTAGTCGAGCCTAAAGAATGGAGAGAGACCGAGAGAGCCCGAGGGAAGGCAGTGCGGATCTAATTCGGAGAGTGGAGAGATCGAGAGAGCTCGAGGAGGAGAAAGAGCTACGGCCAGATTTGACTCAGAGGTGGTGGCGTTGACGATGAGGAGGAGGAGGGAATTCGTCTGGAGGTTGAATGGAGGGACGTCCGTCGACGGAAGGGAGGAGGGGCTCGGAGAAGGAGAGAGATTACCTGGAGGTTGGATGGGGGGCATCCATTGGCAGAAGGGAGGAGGGGGCCAGCGTATCTTGATTCATGATTGGACACAGAGGCCGGAGGCGACGACACCGGCGATGAGGAGGGGGGATCTATAAAGCTGGGAGGCGAAAGGGAGAGGATTCGGCGAGGCGGTCATTCTGCTAGTCTACGGCAACGGCCGACGATGTGAGGCAGCCGGACTCAGAAGTCAGGGATTAAAAAATAAATAAAATTTTTTTAAAGATTTTTTTTAAAAATTTTTATGGCCCATCTGAACTAGCCCGGCCCAATCCATATTAGCTCTTGGGCTGATGTGGGGTGGGCCAAACGGGCCCAGTTGTTCTTTGGGCTATTCATATGACTGCCCAGCCACCCCATTTACAGGGTTGGACCAGACCGGTTCTGTGGGCGAAGCCCATTTTGACAGCCCTAGGTAATGTTGCTATGGCAACTTGACTATGGAGAGAATATAATCACCTGTTGAGATTATAAAAAATCTTATATTACAGTATTTGATATGTGCAATAATATTATTATAAAATTATAAAAAAATTATATATTATAATATTTAATATATAATTTAAATTATATGAAATATAAGTTAATATTCTCAAAGTATCTCTACCTTTTTTTATTGATTATTGTCTATTTTCTAGAGGAACAACTTAATTTTGAGGTCAATCATTTTTTGTGACATCACCTATTATATTTTCTTTTCTATTTTCATCAACTGGGACTATCCATAATTTATTTTAATTTATTTTAATTTATTTTTATAGAGATATTTTAATCTTGAAGTTATCTTGTTGCAAGATTGCAGGACCGTAAGATTATATATAATTACATATCTACCTCTCTTTAGACAATCAGATTATTTTTTTTTGAGATAATGCTGCATTACATGTAATACAGTATTACTTATAAAAATAATAAAATAAATAGTGTAATTTGATTACCTGTTATAAAATTGCATATAATCCTATCAAAATTATATGCTACCAAACGCCCCCTCAAAGAGAGATTTGTGGCTTTTTTCCTTCCGACAATTCCCATCATCACAGTATTCTTCAAATTATTAAAAGTTTTTTACGTCATTTATAATTTTTCTATTGATAATTTTTTTTTTATTTATTATTCAAAAATAATGAATTGATTTAAACTCTTCTTTTTTTTTTTTCGAATTATATACGAATTTTATAATTTATTTACAAATTATTTATGACTAGTTTATCATAAATTCTAAAATTAATGATACTATATAACACCGGTAGAGTATTTCTTTGCTGCTATCATCCATTCTCTTATGCTTATGTGTGAGTAAATATTTTCTAAATATTATTTATTTTTATTTTTTTAATTTTTCGTCTTTGTTATTCGAACTCTTTTTGATAATTTTTTTAGAATTTTTTTGAGTCCCTCGTCAAGCGGAAATGTTTCAAACGCCGAACTTTTTCCGGCTTTCTAATGGTACATGGTCCGCAGATGGGCCGGGCTAAACACTATATATGGCCCGGTCTCAAGTAAGGTTAGTTAGTAACGCTATGTACATTCCGAATATAATCTCTTTGTTTAGACTTTAAACCAAAGCAAATTTAACAGAAACCCTTTTCATCTGCATTGAACTCAGGAGGAGAATCAGAAAAGAGTCAGAGATAATCTGCAGTTGAGTGCATTAACTGATGTCCTTCAATGAGATTGTTTGGTTATGTTAATTACTTGTATCCACCTAACAATGAGATCAAGCGAAATTGTTTGTGCACCGTTGGCGGTGTAGAAAATCCGACATAGAACATATCATTTTATGTAATTAATCCACGTAATTATTACTTTTCAATATGTATTTAATATAATTTTATTTTTTATTTAAAAATTTTGAGTGATCAAAATATTTTTATTTTTTGAAAAAAATTATGACATCTTATGTTCATATTATGATATCCTGTATATAAGAAACCATAATTTTGACGTAAGGTGTCATAATATATCACGGAATGTCATAATTTTTTTTAAAGAGCATGAGCATTTTTCTCATTAAAAATTTTCAAACGAAAAAATGAAACTGCAGACATTAAATATACTTTGGAAAGTAGTTGGACAAAAATATCTTTCTATATTATGATATTCTAGACCATATTATAACATCTTGAACTATATTACGACATCTTGCATGCAGAAAGTTATAATTTGACGCAAGATGTAATAATATGGCACAAGATGTCATAATTTTCTAGATCATATTATGATTTCATGATATTCTGCATGTGGGAAGTCATAATATACCACAGGATGTCATAATTTTTTCTAAAGAATAGGAGTATTTTGGTCATATAAAATTTTTAAATGAAAAAATAAAACTGCAAATATTAAATATAAATTAGAAAGTGGTGGCTACGTAGATCAATCACATAAAACGGTGCATTCTATATCAGATTTTCTACACCGCCCATGGTGCACAAAGAATTTCTCGTGAGATCAAATTGCAGTTACGGATGACTCATCAAAAAATATTATTTTAGTTGTTATAATAAATTCTAGGATCCCCACTTTTGCTCATTTCCATTTTAGCATCTAATGTCATGTAGGACGCATGTCATAGATACATACTGAGATGCCGTACCGTAATAGTGGTTTGTATCTCTGTTATTGTTGGGTGGATATCTGGCCAGGACACCACCTCTCAAGATCCTTTCAGTACCACGCGATGCAGCAGAAAGAAAGAAGAAATAAAACAAAAAGAAAACAATCAAAATACGTAGATCAGCCATAAAAGGGCTCGTCTCCATGGGGCATGCAAACTTCACTATGAAAAAGAAATTTTACAAGAGGAGACTTCACCCTCAACCCTTGTACACCCAATTCTCTCTCACCTGAAGTTCCCCTCACAAAAGCTCTCTCTCTCTTGGAGACCCCCTGAACCCTTGAAGAGCCTGGCGACCGCTGTCCAGGAGCCTCCTGCTCCTCTCTCAGCACTCTCGCCTCCCTCTCTCTTCTCGGGTTCGTACGGACTTCGTACGGTGCAAAAAAATCGATCCACTGCCTCTCTGTTTCACGCACAAACAGGCTTTTTAAGCTTTAAAACTAGGTTTAAACTTGATTAGAGAGGGATTAGGAGTCCTAAACCAAGCCAAAAAACTCCCTGGACCGTCGGATCAAGACCGGGAGCTACCCATGCCGTCGGATCGCGCTCCGGTCCACGGAATAGTACCGTGGACCGCGAAAAACGTGTGGGAAACGCCCATGCGGTTTACAGGCCCCCTCGTGGACCGTCCGGTCCACGGTGGACCGGGGCAAAGGGTCACGGGCCTGGGTCGCGCGTCCCGCGTGGGCCTGGGCCTGGGTCGCGCGTCCCTCGCGGACCTGGGTCGCGCGTCCCGTGTGGGCCTGGGCCTGGGTCGCGCGTCCCACGCGCCGCCTCCTGCAGCCGCGCCGCTGCCGCCCGCCGCCGGTCGCCGGCGGTCCTCTGCCGCTTCGATTCTCGTGCCGACTTCAAAAGCTCATATCTCCTCCATCCGAGCTCCGTTTCAGGTGATCTTGGTCTCGTTGGACTCCGTTTTTTGCCGCGAACCTCGCTGTGGGCTCAATGTGGGCTGAATCTCGAAGTGTCAAATCCTAACAGTTATCATAGGACATATTTGCATTTCAAAATCACAGCCGACCTTTCAGACGTTGGACGTGATGATATTTGGGGTTGAGAGTAGTCATAGGTTAACCTGCTCCATGTACGTTTGGACGGAAGCAAATACAGCATTCTCTGCATCCGCTTCATCTACTGCAAGAGAAGCTCAGCTGGTTGGTGCAGATGGGATGGGCTCCACTTCGTCAAGCACTTCATCATCTCAGCCTTCAAGAAAACTAGCGTGTCTGGCAAACAGCAAGGCTTCAAATTCGAAGGAGACACGAAAAGTAAATTTTTTTGTGGGTGAGAGTTCACCAACAAATAAGAGAACATGAGATCTTACCCATGATGTTTAGTATATGATTTCTACATGGCCATGCGGTTCTCAGTATTCTTGTTCATGGACTAGTTCTTCGACATCCACATCAATGTGGTTCACGGCATTTTCTAAATGCATGAATAACTCATGAAAAATAGTCCCTCATGTAGACCTTATTAATTTAGTGTTCTTTGTAGTTAATTTATTTGCTCACGTCGCATTACGTTCTTAACTCAGTTGCCCCTTGTTGCGGCCAATCGCCTCGTCGCCCGATCGCCGGGAAGCGTGCACCTGCAAAAGAAAGTCCGCACTGACCGGAGGCGGCTCCGACGGAGACCCTCCGACGGTCAAGTCAGAGAGGTGACTGGGCAACAGTGAAATGCAGACAGAGAGCTCTGAGAAAGAGAGAGGGGGAGGGAGAGAGAGAGCGAGCCTGCGTATGTGGGAGAGACGGGCGGATCCCTCCCTTGCACTGTTGCCTTCCCCGGTATATATAGCGGAGCGCGGTATGGCGCCATCATTAATGGCGCGGACAAGTGAGGAACTGTCAACTCACTGTAGGCTGTCAGAGCCGCCGTGAAAACGTCATGTCGCCGTGTAGCCGTCTAATCACCAGGGTTGACCCGGCTCTCGGCGGGACAATGCCCCTAGGTAACTGTGCCGCATGTCCGTGTCAGAGCTGACAACGTCTGGCGGCCGTACGGTGGTTGGTGGAGTCGGCCGACCCAAGGTCGGTGGCCGGCAGAGTGGCGTCAGACTCCTCCGTCGGTCGGCGAGCTTCATGTGGGTCGGCTACCGGGCCTCTGGGTTTAGTCGGTCGGGAATGGACCGTGGAATGGCCGCAGTTAGCCGCTGATGGCGTCCGTCGGCCTGTTGCCCGACTTACGATCGGCCAGTTAGAGTCGTCCGTCGGGCCGTTGGTTAGTCGGTCGGGCTGCCAGCCGGTCGGGTCCTCCGATAGTCGGTCGGTCGGGCCGCCAGCCGGTCGGGCCCTCCGATAGTCGGTCGGTCGGTGGGTATCCCCCAACACCCCTCTAAGAGCTAGTCTTAGCCCTACGTTTTTGTGCGTGTATATACTTGTATGTGTATGTGTGTGCGTGTGCGTTTTGATGAAGAGGGAGGCCAGTGCCACTCGAACTACATTGGAAGGAAAGAATGTAGAAGAGTAGCTTGTGCACATAGTTGGGTCAAGAAGCTTAATTACAGCAGTAAAGAAAACAACAGAAGCATAGAACATAAGAAGAGGAAGTTCTAAAAGTACAGACAGAGCAATTCTTATAGGGGGCCAGAGCTGAGAGGAGGAGTGAAGACCTTCCTGCTATTGCTCTTTAGTTTTGCCATTCAAATGCTCTGTTGAATCAACAGTGTCTCAAAAGGGCCAACGTTTTTAAGTGTTTGATATCTACAAGTTGCCTCTTGAAAAAAATGAGGCCAGATGCATCTTTCCCCTCCTCAGTCATCTTATGGATTAAATTTGATCATGTTAGGGACCGTTTCAGAAAGGAACGTTGGCTTGCTGGAAAAGGAAGGAGATCTCTCGAGCCAACACGCCTCTTCCAGCTTTATCCGTGGTTTTCGAATAAAAACAGCAGAATGGTGGCCACAAGATCAAGCAAATCCTCCGCACGCGAGCCAAACTTTGGAATGCCACCTAATGGAAGCATCTCTTTGGCCCACGGCATAGCTCGTTGCTACATTAAAGTAATGGTCATAGTTCCTTCCCTGCCGATCGAGGACAGCGTCGTTCCAAACCGTCTTTTTTTGTTCTTATTTTTATTTTTGAAAATAAAACAGGAGGAAAGGGGGTTTCCCTCCCCAGAAGTTATTATTTATTGTAGGTGATATGACTGCGTACATAATGTCCCAACTGTCATGTGGATGTGTGATTGCTACAAACGTAAGCCGGAACGACCTGCCTTTTTGACGTTTGTGATCACCTCTGCACGTTTACAACGCGCATCCGACAATGAGTTGTATATGCGCGGCTTCCGCTTCGAGTGGGGAAGTCGAAGTCTTTTTTTGATGGAACGGGTCCTCTGAAGTCAACAACATTTTGGGGCCTAGATATTTTGGCGCATGATGTAGGATGTTGGGTGGTCCTCCCCTTGGTCCTTTTTTTTATTATTATCATTGTTAATCGGATTGTAAGAGCGATTACAAATTTTATTTACGCTTATTATAAATTAATCCGATCGAATTCTTCTTCTAGATGGAAAAATTTTACAACCTTACTGGAACATTTTTGACTATAACAATAAGTAGGAAAAAGTTAAAATCTTCTTGGAGTTAGATTTCATGCGCTAAATCAACTTGGTCTCTTTATCTGATTATTTCTGAATTGATAGTTGAATAGGATCAAAATGTTTTTCGAAAAAAGATGTTTCATTTCAAGATCCAAATACCATCATTTGCTCCTAAACACTATGTTATCCACCCTATAGAGGTTGTCTTACACTCGTAGTACTCATTGAAATCTTCATTTTGATCTTTAGATTGCCAAAAATAGATATCATATGAGAAAATTATGATTTTCAAAAATTCAAAGCTCCAAACTCTTGTTTAGACCTCTCACGATTCACAGTGAGTTTGGTGATACTCTTGGATCTACAATATTTTTATAAAAATCAATAGACAAAAAAAAAAGGAAACTAAATTAATATAGTGGGAGATTTTAATTTTTTTGGTTTGTAAATTATTACCATGTTATAAGTTGGAGATCAACTCTTGTATGTAAAATAGGAAATACAAATAAATGATCGCATTTTGCCATCACGTGCTTCACTCTTTGCCACATATTTCCATTGATGCTATGGTCCAAGGTGCTTACTAACATCTACTAGGACATGATAATATAGTCATCAACTGTAATACATCACTTGTCCATGCATTCTTAAGTATTAGTCAAATGGATCTTTTCTTTGCATGAAAGAAAGATTCACCTTCCTTTGTAAGAATCAACTCACATATCTCAAAATGCCTCGAATACCGTCATTTATCCATTTGCATATATCTCAAAGCAATTAATGCATGATTCATTGGTGTATTTATGCGAAAGATACATCTCTCATCCTTTAGAAAATATGTAGAAATATCTAGAGGAAAGGAAAATTGTGAGGATCTATGTAAGCATTTGTTTAGTTCAACATCGACTATGTATTAAATAGATCTTGGATATTTATATATGATCAATTAATCAAATAATACTTTTCAACTAATTCTTTTTTAGCAAAATCTTGAGTCATTAGCATTGTAGCGAAGCCGACTCATGACTTATGTAGAATAGGAGGTACTACAGCATGGATCCTTTTGGATTGACTATTAGCTGATTATAGTATTTGGATTTGATTTATGATACTTATGATTAAATTTAAATGAAATTGGATCTATTTCTTAGCGATGATGTCACGGCTTAACCAAAAAGAGTATGGGAGAACCTGAGAAGATATATATATATATATATATATATATATATATATATATATATATATATATATATATATATATATATATATATATATATATTGGATAGATTTTATTGAGAAATCCAAATAATACTTTCATGCTAATATTTTTAGATAAGATCATGGATCGTTATAAACAACAAGATATGAGGACCTAAAAATGACATATTAATACCAAGTAGACCTATATGGTATCAAACTGGAAATATGCAAAGCTGATGATCTCATGAGAGAAGGGAATCAATTGTAAGCACTACCTAAGAAAACCATAATGAAAGGGTGTAGAACAATTTAAGCTCAAAGCTATTGCCTCACGAAAAGTAATGGATTTTCTTGGATGGTTGTGGTGTTTGTTATTGAGAAAGACAGCCAGGTCCCTCACATGGCATCCCATTCAAAAGTGCGAATCTAAAGGAGTGTGGCATCAAGCATTGCGGACTTTTTGAAGCGGTACCACTTCTACCATTAGAATCACATGCATCACGCCTAGCCTTTTACTTGCGACTGTTCACATCCGCGTTAGCGTCGCGCACTTCACGTGAAATGCTAAAGGTCAGAACGTTTTAAAAATCATAATAGCTAACCATGTGGTTAATTGTATTTAATTATAGGGGATAGGGATGTTTGGGTGGAGCAGTTGGGATCTGAAATATGATTGAGAATGAATGACTCTCTTCTCAATCATTTGATTCGGAGAAATTTAATTTTGATTATGATTTTGATTTTTGGACAAAATATGAATGATCTTTTTAAAATTCAATCCTGACTTTCTTTTAAGATTCAAATTTTTATTCCGATCATGAATACTCTGGAAGATAGGTATTCCAATTTTCATTCCAATCCATTTTAATTCTGATCGTGAACCAAACACTCTTAAAATAGTAACAATATGGCTTTTCTTGTTGAGAGGTCGATGTTCATGAGACTTGTGAATGAGGTTGATGCTGGAAAAAAGGAATGATAAGATTTGCATGTAGAAGATTCAACAGTTCACTACTTCGTTTATGTACCACAGAACACCATTGATTAGGTGTTGTTGGTGCAAAAATCTGCTTGCGCCGGAGAAGCTGGAGTCGGGGAAGTCGCGGTCGCCGCCGGGACCTGCAAAGGAAGTCTAAACCGGAGGTGGGGTTGCTCCGGCAAGACCCTCCGATGCTCAAGTCAGTTCTCTGCCTCAACAAGAATGGAGTGCTCGAACGGAGAATTTAGCAGAGTTTTGAAATAAGAAATGAGCTTATCGAATAACGTATCTGGGTCCCCCTTTTATAGGCGGAGGAAGCAACGGATTGATGGCGACGTTTGTAACCGTCTGGCAGTGGACTGCCCAGGGTCAGGCGGAGTTTGCTGCGAAGTGTAGTGGAACGGACCCGTGGCTATCGCTGGGACGTAACACGTGGAGTCTGCCGCGTGAAGTGGGGCAGCGTTTGTCGTCGTGACTTGCCAGTGGATGGGAGAATCGTGCAGTATCCGTTGCAGGAGGTGGAGCAGGATCGTGGCCGTTTATCGTGGCTGGTCAGGTAGTAATGGAGCCGCGTGGGATCCGTCATAGGGAGTGGAGCAGTGCTGCGATCGTTACTGCGGCCTGTCAGGGAGTGGTGGAGCTGCGCGGAATCCGCCGCAGGAAATGTAGCAGAATCGTGGTCGTGATTGTGGCCTGGGAGTGCTGATCTGTCGGCTGAAGTTCGGCAGTGGTCGGAGTCCAGCCACCGTAGAGGTCCGGACGAAGACTGTCTGCAGCCGTTGGAATCGAGGACGGAGCCCGGCTCCCACAGGAGTCCGGGCGAAGTCTTCCTGCAATCAAGGTTAAAGGTGAAGTCCGGCTCCCGTCGGAGTCCGGACAAGGCTTACCAGCAGTTATCGTTGAGGACGGAGCCCGACTCCCGTGGGAGTCCGGGCGGAGTCTGCTCGTTGCTGAAGTTATCGGCGGAGTCCGGCTCCCGTAGGAGTCCGTCCGGCTCCCGTAGGAGTCCGGACGCAATCTGTCTTGCAGCCGTTGGAGTCGAGGACGAAGCTCGGCTCCCGTAGGAGTCCGGGCGAAGTTTTCCTGCAGTCAAGGTTAAAGGCGAAGTCCGGCTCCCGTAGGAGTCCGGACGGGGCTTACCAGCAGTTGACGCTGAGGACGGAGCCCGGCTCCCGTAGGAGTCTGGGAGGAGCTGTCCTGTAGTCGATGTCTGCGGCGGAGCCCGGCTCCCGTAGGAGTCCGGGCGGAGTCTGCTTGCGGCTGAAGTTGTTGGCGTCGAGGATGAAGCCCGGCTCCCATAAGAGTCCGGACGGAGTCTCCCTGCAATTAAAGTCAGAGGGGAGGTCCGGCTCCCGTAGGAGTCCAGACGAGGCTGACCGGCGGTTGATGCTGAGGACGGAGCCCGACTCCCGTAGGAGTCCGGGCGGAGCTGTCCTGTAGTCGATGTCGGCGGCGGAGCCCGGCTCCCGTAGGAGTCCGGGCGGAGTCTGCTTGCGGCTGAAGTTGTTGGCGTCGAGGATGAAGCCCGGCTCCCATAAGAGTCCGGGCGGAGTCTCCCTGCAATTAAAGTCAGAGGGGAGGTCCGGCTCCCGTAGGAGTCCGGACGAGGCCTACCGGCGGTTGATGCTGAGGATGGAGCCCGGCTCCCGTAGGAGTCCAGGCGGAGCTGTCCTGTAGTCGATGTCGGCGGCGGAGCCCGGCTCCTGTAGGAGTCCGGGCGGAGTCTGCTTGCGGCTAAAGTTGTTGGCGTCGAGGATGAAGCCCGGCTCCCATAAGAGTCCGGGCGGAGTCTCCCTGCAATTAAAGTCAGAGGGTAGGTCCGGCTCCCGTAGGAGTCCGGACGAGGCCTACCGGCGGTTGATGCTGAGGACGGAGCCCGGCTCCCGTAGGAGTCCAGGCGGAGCTGTCCTGTAGTCGATGTCGGCGGTGGAGCCCGGCTCCCGTAGGAGTCCGGACGAAGTCTGCTCGTAGCTGTTGGAGTTGTCGGTGACGGAGCCCGACTCCCGTAGGAGTCCGGGCGGAGTTGTCATGTAGTCGATTCCACTGAGGACTTCGGCTGTGGGTATTTTATACCCAACACCAGTCCCCCTACTTCCGAGTTTGAATTTCAAACGAAGGAAGTACAGAGAGAGAGATGGGCACAGCCGAAACCGTCCCTTCGAATCCTGCGCACTGCCGCCTCCAGATTTTTGGCATTAAATGTGCGCGTGCCAGAGTCTTTTCGAATTGGAGCGGTACGAGGGGATGCTTCGAAATTCCCGCAGGTACACTGGCCTAGGTACGGTGCAATTATGATCCTGCCAACCGTCAGCCGCTTTTAGCCGTCTGTCAGGGGGAGTGGGACACGTGTCGGATGCGGACTGGCCTGGGGGATTCGCGATCATTATGGCGCCGGATCTCAGGGTCTATTTAAACCCGTCCTCCCACCTTTAGGCGTCCTACTCCGTTCCTGAGTTCTCACTAGTGTCTGTCTTCTCTTTGAGAGCCCTGCTTCAGTGAGCATCTTCTCGAGCCGTAGGCGCCTCCCGTTTTTCGTCCCTCAGGTCCCTCAGAGTAATATAGGTTAGTGCCAACCTTCCTCTCACCGCCTAGGGGCTTCTTTTCTCGTCATTACTTTTGTGCATCCCTCCGAGTTAGTCTTCGGCCTCTCGTTCCCCTTTCGGTCCATCTTTTTAGGGTCCTTTAGATCCCCCCTTCGAAACTACTCAAAATATCCTCTGGCTCTTCTGCTCCCAGCAGTTCCGAGAGTTCTTCTGCTTCAAACCCCCAGGTCCCTGTCTCTGTGGACGAACCCGCGTCTGGGGCTGGGCTTCGCCCGATTTTCGCACTGGACGTTATTCCATGTTCCTTGACTTCGGAGGAACTTCTTCTGATAAGGGTTCAGTATGGAGTTCCTCCGGAGTACGACCTGGAGCTACCAGGCCCCTCTGACCGGGCCAGCACTCCCCCTCCCGGTCGCTTTTGTTTGTACCAGGAAGCGTTCCGTGCCGGACTCCGGCTTCCGCTTCCTTCCTTTGTCGCTGCCCTCTTCCGCTTCTTGGACATCTCCCTCGCTTCCGTGGCCCCGAATTCCTTTAGGTTTTTGATAGAGTTTCTCTCCCTCTGCCACGTAGTCGAGGTTCAGCCGTCTCTCTCCTTGTTTAGGCATTTTTATACCTTCAAACGTCATCCTTCGACGAAGGACTGGTGGTACTTCTCTTCCCAGTTCGGTAAGAAGGGGTTGCTGAAAGGCGCCCCTTCTTCGATCCACAATTGGAAGGAGAAATACCTCTTCGTCCACTGCCCGACCCTGGAACTGGGCCTGCCCCCTTGGGGCTCTCTGAGGGATTCTGTCCGTCGGGCTCCAAGCCTGGGGGAGGACGACCTCCAGGCCGCCCAGAAGCTTCTAACTTATCCCGCTCCTTCCCTTCCTAATCTTCTGAGGAAGCAGCTTCTTTTCAACATTGGCCTGAGGCCCCAGGATCCAGCGAGTATTCATCTTATCTTTTCTTTTCTTGCCTTTCTCCTCTTCTTCTCTTTACCTCTTTTTCCTTCCCCTTCTTTTCTTTTTCTTTCTTTCTTTTTTTTTTTTTTGACTCTTGATTGATCGGTATTGCTTCTTTTTCTCTTTTTTCTTCTTTCTTTTTTTTTTTTTTTTTTTTTAGGAATGGACGTCGAAGCAGCGCGGATGCTCGCCAGGGGCATGAGAGCTCAGAAGAGAAAGGGTGCGGCGGCCTCCGGATCGGCGAAGAGGGCCAGGGTGGAGGAGACGAGCTTGGCTGCGCCCGTCCAGGCGGCTCCGGCCATCGACATTCCCTCAGATGCCGAGCCAGTGGCTCCCCGAGCCTCCTCGAGGAGCCCGCCGACTGGGGCCCCCGCTCCGGGGGTTCGCTCCACGGAGGTGCCCGCCGCGGGGAGGAGGAGAAAATCGGTGGCTCGCAGGGCGAGTAGCCACCGAGCTGCTGTAGACGAGTCCGTCTACTCCGAAGAGGGATCGGAGAATTCCTTCAACGATAGGGACTTGATCAGGCGGTTGATCGACGACTGCATCCTGTCCGACGTCGTGGAGAGGATCGACCGCGCCGATCCTGAGCAGCGGGCTTGAGACTCTTTGGGGTTCTTCCTCGAGGTAAACAGATCTTTATTTACACGGTCACTCGGCCTTTGTCGTAATTCTCTATCCGTCCTTGCAGATTGGGCACCAGCTCTTCGCCTATATCGAGGCGGTGAGCCGCATGAGGAGGGACATCCTCCAGGCGGAGGAACGCTACCAAGTCGAGGTTGCCCACCTCCAAGCGAAGTCGGCTGAAGTAGCCGCCCTCCAGGAGGCCCTGGAAAGAGAGAAGCAAGCCCGGGAGGAGGAGAGGCAGATCTTGGAGGAGTCGGCGAGGAAGGCGGAGGCCGAGGTCGCCCATTTGGTCGAGCAAACTCCGATCCTGATCTCGGAG
>NC_026006.2:68229389-68268565 GCF_000442705.2 Elaeis guineensis | reverse complement strand
GTCACATTTATAAAATACCCTAAAAATGAAATTGTAATTAACTTAATTTTATTTTATTCTTTTATGATATATTTTTTCTAATCTAATTTATAATTTTTATAATTTAAAATTTTAATTTTAGTTTTCTTCCATTTTTATCTTTTTGATATTCTATTACATATTTTTTTTTATTTAAAATATTTCTGAAAAATTTATATTTCAATTAATTTAGTTATTTAAAAAATAATTTTTAATTTCAATTAAAATTTTAATTCTTATTTCTTAAAATTTACGTGTAAAAAACTTTGTTCTTTAATTACAATTATAATTTCTATTTTTTTTTCAATTATTAATATTTTTATAAAATTTTTTAGCCTATTTTTCAAATTTTTTTAATCTTTTTAAAATAAATTAATTTCAATTTGAGAAAGTAATTTGAAATAATATTTTTATTTCAATTAATCTCTAAAATTTTATTTCTTTTAAATTTTAAATTATAAATTTTTTTTTGATTATTTAAAAATTTTTATTTTAAAATTTTTAGGACAAATATTTCGAATGATGTTTTTCAATTAAATTTTAAATTTTTATTTCTTTCATATTTCTTTCTCTTCTTTTTTTTCTATGATAATTTTTTTTTATTTCTTAAGATTTTTTTTGACATATTTTAAAAAAAAATTGAAATAAAAAATCTAAATTATTTTTTTAATGAATTACAAATTCAAATCTTTATATTTTAAATTTCAATCAAAATTAAAATTTTAATTTATTTATTAATTTTAAATTTTAAAAAATAAAATTTTCCATTACTTCACGATTTTTTCCTTTTTTTTGTGAAAAAATTTGAAAACGCCATTTTGAATGGCGTTTTTAAAGACGCCATTCAAAATGGCGTTTTTTTTTGGGACGATGCCATCGTGGAAAAGGGGGGTGACGTGGAAGGGAAAAAAACGCCATTCAAAATGACATTTTTCTCTTTTGCATTAGTTTGGTAAATAAGTTTCGTTTTGAATTATTTTGATATTTAAGTTTTTTTTTTATATTATTCTAGAAAAGAGCTCATTCCCGCACCATGGCATTGATATCTCCCTTCTATGAAATTGGGATCTAAAGTCACGATTTCATGAAATCATGGCTTGAGAGCACGACTTTAAGATGGTGCCGCATGGCTTTCTGACGATTACATGGTGGTCGATATGAAACGCATGGCAAGTGAAATCAATCCATGATTTCATGGTGGCGTGGCAATCTCGAAAATAAATTTAGAAAGAGAATATTTTTAAAATAAAATATTAAAAAATATTTTTTTTAAAAAACAAATCGCCCAACCCCACCCCAAAGATAAGCACAAGTATCTTACCCAAAAACAAAAAAAAAGATAAGCACAAGTACAATTATTGGACATTTTTCTGCTGCCAAGTTTGGACCAAAGGCAGTACGGCCGCTGCGTGGCGACGAAGCATGAGGCTGGTACCGTACGGTCTCACTGGAGACACCTGAAAAGCACATGCCACCAAACGAGGCTCCGTGCAGCAGGGTTTAAAATAAAATTCCCGCACCATGGCACGGGAGGGAAGCGATGGCTTAGATGCACATTGCGGGTATAATACTCCAGATGATGAATTATCCTACTTGATATGTCCTGATGCTAGAGGTGTCCCAATTTGACCCCACCACCCCAAACGAAAAGAAGATTCAAACAAAGAATTTGGGCGGTCCCTAACTTTTATTGCTTTGACTATTCAAATTAGTATGTCCAACCAAAATTTTCTAGCTGACCGTTCCGGGTTCCATTCGGAATCTTCATGCTGGAGGTTGAAGGATCGATGTGAAGATCTTGGAAAGCCATCAAATTATGATAATGAAATGCCATTTACAGCTTTTTGATCGACATAATTCGCTTTGATAATAGAATTTCATGCAATTATGATATATTTATTGTTTGTAAATGAACTAGTTATCTTGCATAACGCATCGGTAACATGAATAAGCTTATGCCAACATTGCTGGGAGATTGCGGATAGATCTATATAATCAACTTTAATCAATGATCTTATTACCCAAAAAAAAAAAAAAACTTTAATCAATGACCTTGGAATAGTTCAGCATTCAGTCGTTGATGGCCTCTTGATGTGATGCCATTATTTCTTGGCATTCATCTAGAAGCAGACAACAACCACAATAAGAGGAGAAAGCAAACAAGCAAGCAGCGGTGCTTCTCACAATAATATCAGGATGTGTACGGGAAAGAGTTTTCACATGCAACCCATGAGGAGAGAGAGGATTGATCCTCCAAAGTTTTTGCATGGAATTTTTGCTGCTGAAGCACAGTCTTCACCCTTTTAAACATGAATTCTTTCTTTAAAGATTCCGGTAGCCAACCCACGGTGCTTTGACCAATGCAACATCCAACCAGAATCTATCCAACTTGAGTCCATTATTGCGCCTGTGCATGGGGTTGGGGGATGTAGGACACTTGTTCTAGAGTTCCGATCTTCTACGATGCGATTTTTACATCGTAGACTTTTGTGCTATTATGAATGACCATCATATCATCCATTTTGAGGTTGAATATCTCTCATCATCCAAAAAAAAAACTGAAGAGCTTATTTATGATGCGGTGGCCATATATGATGGCAGCTTACAGTGTACGCAGTGCAAAAGTCACCTATCCTGTTTCGGCTAAAGACCAGTTTAGGAACATTATTCGGGCGTCAAATCCTCCTCTATCCAGCGTGGGCTTTGCTGTTTGAAACATGATCTTTCTTTTTCTTTAGAGATTCCGGCGTTCCATGATAACCAAACCAGTGTGCTTTGACCAATGCACCATCCGAGCACAATCTGTCCAAATCGATCCCATTATTGCGCCGTGCATTAAGGTTGGAGATATGAGGCATCCATTCCACCGTCCTAAGATGGGAGATTGAAAACAGTTCGGATTCTCTATGGTGCGACATTTGCACCGTAGAGTTCTCCACCATCGTAGATGGCCATCACATCATTCTGTAGATGAACAGCTTTTATTTATTTTGAAATTGTAATACGATATGCAGTATGTGGGGCAGATAAAGAGGAGCTATCTATCTGCTGTGCGGAAGTCGGCTATCCCGTGTCGGCTGGAGACCGGTTTCGAGGCCTTACTTGGGCGGCCGCTCGCGACATCCTCCTATATCCAGCCCCCACGGGAGGCGTCACTTTAAAGCTATTCTACTTATTATTATTATTTATTTCTCGATAAAAGGGGGGAGAATGGTGGTTAAGCTCCCAGATGCAATGCATCGGTCGACAGTCGTGAGACCATGACTGTTATCACCCTCCAGCGTTGAATTGCGCCCGGCAGTGGGCCATCACTGATCATGAGGCTAATGTGCAGGCCCACCCTCGATAGGTGACCCGGCGGAATTATGCATGACGGGTGATTTAATTAATAGGTGAGGCGGCACTGTGGAAACAAAAGCAAAAAGCGAACATTTGAAAAATGGAATTTGCTCACCCCAGAAAATAGAAATGAAAGAGGAGAGCAATCCAGGACAACATTTTTGGGAAGGGTACCGTATGTTTTACTGGAATCATAATGCTTTAAATGATGATCCGATGGTCATTGTTGTAGATAGAAAATTTATTCTTTGATAAAGCCGATGCATAAAGAAGCTAGATTTGATCCGATTTTGATGTTAACTAGGTCTGATCTGATCTTGATGCTAGCGGATTCATAGCACTTAAGACGATCTTATCCAACATAATGAAAAAGATCGATGTTTAATTTTCATTCAGATCTTTAAATTTCGTAACCATCGAAAATAGCTGATAGCGAATGGATAAAGAAGAAATAACAAATATATCTCACAAATAAGAAAAAAATAACAAATATATTTCATTCGATAAGTCAAAGTTAATCATCAGATTCTTCTTTTTTATCACAATTTTTTAGCAAGGACCCCAAGATCGGAGACTTATCTTATAGGTCCTGTCATCGCCGTCCTACTGTTGCTGACCTGTACATTAAAGATTTTTAATGAATTCAATAAATATTTTATAAATAGAAAACTAGAGATAAATTTCTAGCTCTATTTTTAACTTAAAAGTAGCTTCCTAGATGAGTTTTATGTAAAAGTAATTATCCATTCCAAACATAAATTAAAAGCAACTATCCATTTTAGGCTGAAATTATCCTTATACCCTTTAAAATACTGTGGTATTATATTATATTAGTGTAGTATTCCTTTACAATAAAATAGTATTACATTATATTAGTGTAGTATTCCTTTATAATAATCCAGTGTTGCTTTATTGTATTATATTAGTGTAGTATTCTTTTATAATAAGATAGTATTATATTATTATAGTGTAGTATTACTTTACAATAATGCAATGTTGCTTTATAATAGTGTAGTATAACTTTATAGTAATGCAGTATTACTTTATAATAGTGCAGTACTATTTTATAATAGTACAGTACTATTTTATAATAATATAATGTTGCTTCATAACTGCAAGGGCAATTGAATCATTTCATCTCATTTAGATAGCTATTTTTAAGTTATGTTTCAAGCAGAAAGAATTTTTTACTTGAAATTTAAATGAATAGCTACTTTTAAGTTTAAATTCAATTGAATAAATATAATAATTAATAAATAAATATATATATATATATAATTTTTAAAAATATACAATTGTATCCTTTCAAATTTGGATCATTCTTATGTGCTTCTTCATTTTTAAAAAAATTTAAAGACTCTTGAAGTTTTCACAGCGTTTCAAAGTGCGGCTTCGTTAGCAAAATATAGAGATTAACGACGTGATTGGCGAATCGGAGTATCATTTTGAAATATTTTAAAATTTTAAAAATTTATTTAAAATTTATTTAAAAACTAAGAAGGCATATAAAAATTATCCAAATTTAAGGAAATGAAATTATAATTTTTATTTTTATTTATTTCTTTACTTTTTGCTCCGTGTCTGCGGACTTTTACTTGATCAACTAGATAGACGTGGGACGGAAAGAGAATGAAACACAACTTGGACGCTAATATGCAATAAAGATTCTTAGCTATCTTGTATAATTGTCGTATTATGCCAGCTATCACGCAAAGATTGCTGACTCACATTCTTATATGGTTTCTTATACCAAATAAATTCGATAGATTCCAAGAATAAATGTCCTTCACATACTGATCCGCAAGACAGTTCATTCTTTGGTTTGCCTGCTTCTTCTCGATGATTTCCTCCATGGACAAAGTATAGACAATAGAAGTGCTTCAACGAACTCCTAGAGATATTTTCTGGAAAAATGAACAGCGGCCGAATTAAATAACACTAATTCCTGTCACATTTTTCTCTTATGGCAGCCATCACAGGTCTTGGACGGCAAGCGTTCGTACAACACAATGAAAGAATATATACTCCAGCAAACCATGGACATATACTTTGATGCACCAACAACGTTCAAGACGAGAAAGTAGATAAAAAAGGGTTAATGCACTACGCCCACCGCGATATAAAGGTAGAGAATTGAATTCAACACAACAAGTTGCTATAAATACAACAAGACCACCATAACAACATTATTATTTAGGAAAAAGATATTTGATGCGGAGGATAATTCAGCTGACCCCGTTACTAATCGAGGAGGAACCAGTTTGGCATGATTGACTTCATTACCTTATATTGTGGCAGAAATTTATCTTGGATTAGATTGGCTGGAGTTGGATCGCGACCGCAAAATGATGGTCATAAGATCTGTAAGATAAGTTTCCGATTGGAGTTGGCTCCAACAGAGACTCTCACATTCAAGTCAGATCTCTGAAACAGATAGAAAGAAGTGAGTGCTTAAAGAGAAAAGTTTTTTCATATCTTGGGGGTCCTTGTGGATCTTTATTTATGAGCAGAGATTGAAGAGTTACGAGAAGAAAAGATAATCAGGTGATCAGCCCTGCTCTATCGGACACGATACGTTTATAATCTTCTACCTTATTTAAAGATATAGTTTGTTATCTCATATATATGTTTATTATTTTTTTCTTTATCTGCTCGTGGCAGATTGTCACACGGACTCTGAGATTTCTCTAGTTGGTGTAAATCAAATATCAAATCAACTTGAATCGGCCATCATCAAGGTTGGATCGATATCATCTTTCCTGTGTATCAGTTTTATTTTAGAAAAAAAATTTTAATCCATAACATAAGCCCCCTGCTTTCGAGTCCGAACTAGAATTAGATCGATGAAGAGAGTACATGTAATAGCCAACGCTATCCCTGATTTGGCAATCCGATTTAGGGAGATTGTCGGATGAAGCTCTTCTTAGTGAATCTCACTCCTTTCCGTAAATAAGTCTGGTTTTTGTTCTAGCGCCAATCTATTGTAGCAGAAATCGATTTTGGATCGAATTGGTTGGAGCTGGATGGCAACCGTAGAATGGCGGTGGCTGAACCTGCAAGATAAGTCTCTGATCGAAGTTGACTCCAGTGAGAACCCTCCCACGCTCAAGTCAGATCTTTGGAATAGATAGAAAAGAGCGAGTACTTAGGAAGAGAAGTTTTTTCATATCTTATTGATCCTTATGGGACTTTATTTATAGGCAGAGACTGAAAAGCTGCGAGAAGGAAAGAGAATCAGATGGTTAATCCTGCTTTATTGGATACGATACACTTATAATTTTTTATTTTATCTGGAGAGATAATTTATTATCTCGTCTTATCTAGAGAGGTGTTTTTATTATTTTCTTCCTTATCCACTCGTGGCAGGTTGCCACATGGATTTTGAGATTTTTGTAGTTGGTGTAAACCAAATATTAAATCAGTTTGGATCGTCTATTATCAAGGTCGGATCATGATCACCTTTTCTGTGCATTGGATTTATCTTAGAAAAGAATTTTTTTACCCATAACACCTTAAATATGATGACTTGAAGTCATGATTATGCCGATTTACGAATGTCAACGATGGTTAAGCTCACGACCATTATCGTACAATTAAGTGTTCAAAGTCTTTAGATGACGTGTCTAACCATTGCAGTTCATTTAAGTTATGAACTAACTAGTGAATGTAATTCTGCATGTGTTGCTCGTCACGAAAATAAGTATTAACCTTCCTTTATAAATAAAAGAAAGCAGAAACCCTCAGATAGTCCTCAAGTCTCCATCGAGAGCTCTGATTCTCTCACTTTTTTATTCTTCTAATCTCTTATTCTCTTTTTCACTGCTGCTCTTAAGATTTAAATTGATTTAAATATTAAAAAGGTCTTCTATCAAAAAAAAATTTAAAAATATTTTTTTTTAAAAATTTAATCCTCAATTGAAAGTCTTGACGATAGGGTTGGTCTCAGCTCACTTCGGCCCTACTGATTTCAATATGACCTCAGTGTTTGGCAGGAGCAATATGTATGATAACAAATATAAAAATAAAAATAATATTTTATTTATCATACACATGAATCAGATTTGATTTTTGGCATCGCAAGGCGCGAACGATTTTTGTCCCTAGCGTCCGAGGTCCAACGTCTTCGATGAAACCACCGTTCTCATCTCATATTGATCACAAGCACGATTGGATGACACCACCGCTCTCCCCCGTCATCACACGCGGACAAGCAGTGGACCGCACGACCGGAGATATTGCGGACGAGACCGCACGTGCGTGCGGCGCCACGTAGGATTCGCTCTTGCCCCCCTGCCGACGAGTGCTGCGCTGTGGACCCGCGACCACGTGCCTCCAACCCGGAGCGCCCGAACGAGGGACACGTGACGAGTGGCCTGCTTGGGGCCAAGCTGGAGCACGAGAAGGCGATGGCGAGGAAATGGGCCACCGGCACCGCCGCCCCTGTCTTAATTAAATTAAATTATGGCGGTAAATCCTCGGAACCCACCGGCTATAGCCGGTTGTCCGGGATCCGAGGGCTACAAATTCGCCTACGTAGAAGAAGGTGCTTGTGTCCATCCTTATTTCCATTTTTTTAATTTTTCCTTCTCCATTTTCTCTTTTTCAAGTTTTAATCTGTCTCGCTAGACACTGGGAGGAGGCGACAGGCTCGACGCTCCTCCAGAGGATCTCCGGACCCTTCCCCTTTTCGTCCCTCCTCTCATCTCATTCTCCTCACAGTCAGCGAGGGATTTCCATAAGGTACGCCTCGTTCTTTCCCCTTCCGTTCTTCTCTTCGTAGATCTGGCCGCCGAATCCTGGATTCCCATCGACTTGGAGGGTTCTTGGCCTCAAAAAGCTGTTCTTCTTTTCCCCAATAAATCGGTTAGCGTAGTAGTGGGTTTCAGTTGCATGTTTATTTGTCCGGCGCCATTTAGGAATTCCTGATCTTTTTTCTTTTTTTTTTTTTTAATTTTCTTCCGCTTTAATCGAAGGAAAGTTACGAGCTATGTTTATGGTTTCTTTGCGGTCAAATTCGTGTTGGTGTTGCAAGATCTAAGTAAAATAGCTGATCTGCTGAGATTTTAGGGTCTCTTTTACGAATCTTGAACCCTATTCATGTCGATTCTGGCGAAGTTAGAATTTTGCATGTTATTATGTTAGTTTTTTATCCGAGATTATTGATGCATTAGAATGGTTTTGAGTGAACTATACGTGCCAATTTTCAGGTTTTGGTCCGTTTTTAGATGTGCGTATAAGGAGGGGAAGTTGATATCGATATTATCAGTGGTCGGGTTAATTGGACCGCTGGAGGTGACCTTCCAACTAGGTTGGAGTAAGGTTGTTACAAGTCGAGGGTTATGAATCGTCGTGTTAGAGAGCTGTCTGGTATGATGAATGGGTTGACGTATCGTGATTTTTGCTCTCGTCAGAACACCACAAATGGTTTTAGATTGGAACAGTTGCAGCCTTTCTTGTATCACAGTAATCATATGAACTTCCCCCCCAAATGGTATCCGGTACCAACACTATGAACCCAAATGGCAATCCTTCATCCGCTCATCGTACAACTCCCGGGGTGGATAGCCCGGAAGATTGTGAGGTCTTCTCAGATATAGCCCTCAACTACATAAGCAAGATGCTGATGGAAGAGGACATAGATGAGAAGGTCAATAACTATCAGGAAGAGTCGGCCCTTCAAGCTACAGAGAAACCCTTCTATGAGATCCTCGGTCAGAAGTATCCACCTTCACCCGTTCAGCGGCCGCTCTATTCGCATCGCAGCCGAGAGAGCACCAACAGTAGCTATGGAAACTCCAACAGCAGAAGTAATAGCAGCAGGGTGTCGGATAATAGCTGGGCTCCTGATTTTCATGAATACCGGCAATCACAATCGTTGCGTGCCTCCCTGGACCGGTCTTCCCAATCTCCATTGAGCTCCTCTAATAGTGTGGGTAATGTTGTTGAAGCAGTGGAAGAGCCCCTGATCAGCAGTAGTAGGCTTCCCGATCTACTGATCGAAAGCCTGCCTGCCTGGCAGTTCAGGAGAGGAGTCGAAGAGGCACGCAAGTTCCTTCCTAGTGATGATAAGTTGAAAATTGACCTGGAGGCCAATGGGTTTTCATCACCTCAAAAGCTGAAAAATGCCGGAAGAGCGGTCGATGTCAAGGCGGAGGAGGAGGAGGAGACCGAACATGCTGTTCATGGGTCCAGAGGTCGAAAGAATCTGCACCGTGAAGACTTGGATCTGGAGGAGGGGAGGAGCAATAAACAGTCGGCTGTTTATTCCGAGGACACCATTCGGTCTGAAATGTTCGACATGGTTTTGCTTTGTCAGGGAGAGAAGAGTTCGAAAAAGATATCTGATCTGCGAGAAGCAATGCAGAACGAAGCGAACAAAAATTCGCAGAATGGTCATGCTAAAGGATCGGGTGGTGGGAAGGCGCGAGGGAAGAAGCAAAGTAAGAGAGAAGTGGTGGATCTTAGAACTCTACTGATACATTGTGCTCAAGCGGTGGCGGCTGACGACCACCGGACCGCCAGTGAACTACTAAAACAGATCAGGCAGCACTCTTCACCGAATGGAGATGGAACTCAAAGGTTGGCTAATTGCTTTGCAGATGGGCTCGAGGCCCGCTTGGCCGGCACGGGCAGTCAGATCTATCATACCCTCATAGCAAAGCGAACAACTGCTACCGATATATTGAAAGCATACCATCTCTATCTTGCAGCATGCCCCTTCAAGATGGTCTCGCACTTCTTCTGTCATCAGACGATCCTGAATGTTGCAGAGAAGGCATCAAGGGTGCACATCATAGATTTTGGCATTTATTTTGGCTTCCAGTGGCCATGCCTCATCCAGCGCCTTGCTGCCAGGGCTCAAGGGCCCCCAACGCTTCGGATCACCGGTATCGATGTACCTCAGCCTGGGTTCCGTCCTACGGAACGAATCGAAGAGACGGGGCGGCGGCTTGCAGATTATGCCAAAAGCTTCAACGTTCCTTTTGAGTATCAAGGCATTGCATCAAAATGGGAGAACATTCGTGTGGAGGATCTCAAAATCGATAGAGATGAGGTGCTTATTGTCAGCTGCTTTTATCGCTTCAGGAATCTTGTGGACGAGACCGTCATTGTTGACAGCCCAAGGAATAAAGTCCTCAACACCATAAGAAAGATGAGCCCGAATGTTTTCATCCATGGAGTTGTGAATGGATCCTACGGTGCCCCCTTCTTTGTAACACGCTTCCGTGAGGCTCTGTTTCACTACTCTGCATTGTTTGACATGCTTGAAACTAATGTGCCACGGGAGGATGAACAGAGGTTGCTGATTGAAAGGGACCTTTTTGGACGGGAGGCTCTTAATGTGATAGCATGTGAGGGCTCAGAAAGGGTAGAGAGACCAGAGACCTACAAGCAGTGGCAGGTGAGGAATCTGAGGGCTGGGTTCGTTCAGCTTCCACTGAATCCGGACATCATGAAGAAGGCAAAGGATAAAGTGAAAACCAGTTATCACAAGGATTTTGTTATAGATGAAGACAGCCGATGGCTGCTGCAGGGCTGGAAGGGGAGAATCATCCATGCACTGTCCACATGGAAGCCTAATGAATCCTACTCTATTGCCTGAAAATGTACCTACCCCTATATGCCTTGAGAAATGATGCCTTGCTTTCCCCTGCCCAATTGTCTCACCCGATGATAACGTACATTACTTTTTCCAAGGTCTGTGGCTTTTCATATCTTGTATTTTTAGACGTGATTACTGACTGGTTCTATAATGAATGATTTGTGGTGGTGCAGATGTCGTGGACCTGACCTTTCTGTAGGAAGGAGGTCTGCAAGGTCCGTGTATTTGGCAGCTGAGACCCCATTAGAGTGGACCGGTAAGGTTGATCAAGGTGTTGAAAAGGACCGAAAGTAGGAGCTATAGAACTTAGAGGAGAGGTGGGAAAAGATCGTGTAATCAGTAACAAGTTGCGCTCTTCGAACACAGGGAGGATGTGCTTATCTTGTAGGTCGGGTTTGTGAGACGTTGTCATGTTTAAAATCTTTCATTGATGATCGAAATATAGGTGCTCAAGTATCTCTTTTTTCTTTTTCATCAGGCTTTTTCAGCATGTATCATCTCGAACATTATATACGTCTGTTTTTCTTACCCACCTGCTGCAACCTCATTTATTGAAGCGTGCAAATGTGCAATGTACCGGCCTGTCTATATCAACCCCTCTAGTTAATGTTGTCTAAGTTGAACCCTCTGCATTATTCTTTCCCATATTTAATCTTCATCTGCTAATGCTTGACCTGTGTGATGCTGACATCTTCGTGTCAAAGTCTCCAGCATGTTCTGGTCCGGTTGATTAAAACGAGGGATAGTATAATAATAATAGACCTTGACATTTGTGTACGGAATCTAAGCTGGGTTTCTTTATATAATATTATTAAGGTCCTTAACGTGATAAACTCATAGATTCGAAAATTTTTAGAATGCTTCTACGAGCTTGTGTCTTAGATTTTCCGTTAAGCAGGGAGCTTGCTGCCGTACTCTTCTTGTGCCTCAGCTAGAGGTCTTCCCACATGTCCCATATAACTTTTGCATCGGCCCTGCTTCGGTGGGTACCACCCGTAGCCTCCGAACGCGAGCAGCTTGCAGAGAAGGTCCGGTTCCAAACTCACTGTGCCCAAATAATAATTTTCCAAATTCAATCTCCAAAGATCTAGTGATACAGAGAATAGAAGCCAGACGGCTGTCACCACCATCCACATGAGCAACCGCATTGGTGCCCACCTCGCCTAATTCTTTGATGCTAGGTTCAACTGTACAATTACCTAATCCCTCCCATAATCTGCAGTCTAAACAGTAGCCAATAATCAAGCTCCTTGTTCAACAATTTGTCGCATCCGTAAACTTTTCAACTGGTGTGTCGGATGGAGATGCTTGTGTTTTCTAGAATCGGGCAAAAGTGCAAAATTCTGAACAAAACAAACGATAAATAACGATGCGAGTTATCATCCAGTACGATAACGCCAGCACTCCCGAATATGATGGGAAGAGGTCAGAGAATCATTCACTCCTCTGCAACCAAAAACAGATGAGATATTACAACGTCTGGGGCAATCCTAAAAGCGTCCACGAGGAAGATGACATAAACCGTGGCGGACATGCTCACGACTCACCACTTATTTACATACTACAATACAAAGGCATTTCATATTGGCAATTTTTCAAGCAAGCGACATACACATCATGACAACACCAAATGGACAGGGAGATAATGCAAAACGAAAGTATACGCATCATGATAAGGAAACAAGCACTCGGATTATTTACTTTCACATATCATATTCACATTTTCTTCATCTAAACCAAAGAGACTGCTATCAAGAAATATGCTAGGCATCTCTCAGGTGGTTAGTGGTGATCCTTACTCCTTGGTTGACGTTCCTTGCAATCCACCAGCATCGAATCACCTGATCATAATCCCTTTAGCCAACTAAGGTCGGATCTTCACTATATTGGACGCAAGTCCCAAGATACATTGTTAGTGATGGATCCGCACAAACCAGTTGGGTTCAACAATCAAGTCAATTAGTGAAGTATCAGAGTCTTTCAAATTAATGATGAAAACAACATCACGCTAGAATACACACACATTAATATATATATATATATATATATATGATACTAGGTGCAGCATGATTAACAGATAGGCATCAAATTGTTATCTGACCTCCAAACTCAATGTTCATAAATATATAAGTGTGATAACATTTCATCGCTAGATGCATGCATTATGCAGTTGACAAGCAGTTTGTTTCCATGCGGAAAGAGCTAAGCTACCTCATCCAACCATGCTGTAATGAATGGACAAGAAACAAGGGTAATGTTACATTTGATCAGAAAGCAACGTTCACATGAAGTAAGTTCGACACAAATGACAGACCTGAATGTTATGTCAATTGTTTCGGGTCAAATTCAAATCCCTGATTTAACCCATATTTCTTTTGTATCATTCTTCTGCTTCTGTACATGCCAAAAGATGCAGACTAGTAAGTCTTGGAACCAATAAACATACGGCAGAACAATATTTTTCAAAAATACAATAAGAAAAACATATAAAAGGCCTTCCGGAGTTACAGAAATTTTTGAAACCATCAATGAGAAAAGACCTAAGACCATGACAGAAACATCTCGAGGTGAGAGGAATATTACTTCGTAGCATTTATTCAGATATGGCCATTTGTAGAACATATTTTGATAAGCAAGGTACGACCATCTATACGGTATACAACAGTATGAACACAAACCTGCTTTCCTTTTGGCACCTATGAGTATTGATTTTCAGATGGGCCTCCCTTGCCAAATACTGTCGGGATTGCCCCCAGAACCACCAGCAACTTGAGAAACATGACAAAGAGGTAGATGACTAACATCAAGATGCATGCACGATCCATCTACTGAGATTAACAAGCAGCAGTTTTCAAACCTTCAACAAAGAAAAATCATGATCATAGAAGCAGTTGCAACATGAAAGATTTTAACCTTCTTTTTAAAAAAAATGCTTGTCCTGATAATCAGAGAAATCAGCCTTCTGGCTTTTCACCATCTCATAATTCTTGTCAATTTAATCGCATGTTAGTAACATGTTGACTAGAAGCTTCTAACGAGAAATATGCTGATTTGCATTTCTGAAATTTGCAAAACCAGAGATATGTTAAAGAAAAGCCCTCCTATTCTGGCACATACCTTCCTTTTACATTTTCACTTTGAATAAAAATGAGAGGTTGAACTTCCAAGCATGCGGTTACCCATGACCAACAATCAATAAATGACAGGTTTTTATGCTTATGTTCCAAGCATGCAGTCAAACTTGAAAATGAGGAAATTACCAGCAAGATTGCAACATCATATAAACCAAACTATCAAGATCATGACCTCTATGGTACTGTATTATTTGCATGACTCCATTGAATCTCAGCCCATATTGCCATGCAACAATCTCATTAACAAAGTAGACAAATAACAGGCAAATGAGGATTAAGCATGAATGTAGTGATCAGTAAAGACATAATATTCTAGCTTATCACATTCTAGGAAAATTAAAATGATAAAAATGGATATTACCCAGTTATGGAATATTCTGTTCTTAATTAGATCATGCATTTTTTCATAAGGAATATTCGATCTCCTATATTTAATGTTTGCCCTAGGTATAGCTTTCAGATTGATTCATATTGCTTGCTGTTTTACATTGGAATCATGTTAGGACAAACATTTAGAGTTTCCTTATGTGGACCTGCTGTCATCCCATATGTCAGAATTCATGCCTCCTGCTTCAGGCCAGAATTAGTTTCAAGCATCACATTCCACCACTTGGTTGCAGTTCTCTAATCCCTAAGAAACCAGCTAGAATCTAAGTTGTCTGCGATATGCCAATCTGGACTGAGAAGTCAAGTTACCAAATTTTTTAAATCATTTCAAATGCTATTACTAAACTTCCTCATCAGCTTCATATATCATACATCCGTTTCATACAAATAGATCAAGCTTTGTTTGGCAAATGTATCCATGGAATATAACCCTTCTCATTGCTACCAAAGCAAACCCCTCCCCCTTCCCAACTCCATCAAATCCCACACACACACATACAAGAGAAAAGGGTAATTATATCTTTACTTATGGAGTGAAGACTTGAACATGAGTAAGCAACTGTATTGAGAACCATCCGGCACAGAGAATGTCTTTAATCTGGAGAGAAAAAGTTTTTTGATTATGAAAAATGTTCACCAAAATCATTAGAATTAAACATCCATGATAAAACAGTGACACATCAGCTGGTAAATAAGCACTGATTTTAGCTAAAGAGCGGGCAAAACAATGGAAGAGAACCAACATTGGTTATAAAGTACACATGTCAAATACAAGAAGCGTCTCAAATTGTGCTAACCCTTTTTGTAGCTTTTGGTGGTCTGAGAACATTCCGGTCCAGCTTTTCATGCTTCTGCTGCTTATAAGAACTTTTCCTATTAAGCTGGGAGGATGATTGTCCATCACCATCCCCAATTACACTTTTCAGCATCTTATGAGATGATGATGTTTCCATTTCTATTTCCAGCTTCTTCCTTTTGAAGTCTACATCAGAAAAGTTTTCTTGGCCAGTTACAGTTGAGTCCCAAATCTGATTGCAGAGACTCCATCCACTCTGCATCGGAAGAAAAAAAAAAAAACAAGAAGTTCAGATTTATGGGTGGTCTGCTTGTATCCAAGTTTCAAATGCAGATATGTGAAGGGTAAATGTGTTTTTCTACATTGAAATATTAAGTGCATCAAACTAGAGCTAACCTACAGAGAACGTTCATTTGTTTACGATTCTGATTACAGATAAGGTTTTCAATTCCGTGAGACGGGGCTATCCCGGATTTTTCATAGAACGGGATGCATCGCCGTCCCGCCCCATCCCGTCCCGACATTTGGGACATAAGATGTCCCAAGGCATCCCGATCGGGATGCCCTGTCCCAACACATGAGATGATATCCCATCCTGATGTCCTGCGGGATGTCTCGGACGTCCCGCTGGGACCTGAATCTTTGATTACAGGCTTATTAAAGCTAAGCAGAGTTGCAAGTTTGTAATCCTGGATATGGTAGATGTCTGTGAAACTATCAGATGAAAGAAAAAAGATTTGCAACCAATTTGGATTGAACTCCAGCGAAACCAAAAATAATTTTGACAAAGAAAATAAACTTGAGTTTTTTTTTCATGCATTAGATATTATTTTTCCCTCTTACAATTGGATATGCCGGGAAATAAAGGCAGATTCCTTGGCAAATCTATGTCGCTGATCTTATCACTGTTTCTAATCTCCAAAGAAGTCCTGATATTACTTAGAAAATACATTCTTATAATTAAAATCTTAATTAAAAAACCACCACTAAATATTACCTCTGCTTAGCTCCTTCTCAGGTTCATATCATAATGTGTTGTGAAAAATGGCAGGAAGAACATCAATGAACTGAGGCTTCCAGTTGATTTAAGTGCAATGCATGGATAACATTGCCATTCAGGGAGACCCAAGAAACTGTATACTAGCACTTCCTGCTTGGTATGTGATTGGGGTCCTCTAGATTTTTCACTGATTGGCTTCCTTAGATTTTTCATTCTAGATGCTTTCAATTACATTTTCTTAATAAAAGAGAAGCTCTATAAAAAAAGATAAAAATTAGAGAGCACTTTTCATTGAAGATACAATCAAGTTTTTGAGGATGAATTATATGAATATACTAAATTCTGACCAACCCAATCAATTATCTCAACACAAACACAATTGAAGGTTGTGTTTTTCACCCCTCATATTTATACTTACAACTTCCAAATGCTTTTTAATTTTTGTGCTTATAACTCCTATAGTGCTATCAAGAGCAACTACATTGAGAAGACAATTACTAAGCAAGGTAATTACAGGATGATGAAAGAAAGGATTTTGGGTTGTTCTAAACAAATACTAGCTTCCCTTGAAAAATTTTGGACCTGCAACTTAAACCCCATTGCTTGCTTAATGCTTTTACTGGATGGTTTATAGCAACAAACCTAACTCAAAATCATAGAAGTCTGTTGTAGATATATTTCAAGCTTTACAATAAATTGCTCAAGTAGCATCTGATATCCCTTAATATTATGGTCCAAAGTAGTTCCAAAATAACTTAATCATTTGTCAATAGCAGGGGCAACTAACATAAAAACATGAACCTCCCCAATACCAAACATGGATTCATATATTCTATTTCACCCAGCACCAATCTTGCCCCCATCTTCTCAATCTTAGACTCATTAAATATCAATGGATGCATTTAACACAAGGCACTGTTTGAAATTTGGAAAGGCTGTGTCTGAGCCAATGCCTTGCATATTCATTCTATATTTCTAGAAACTCAATATCCTTCTAATCTCTGCAGCCAAAGCAACATAGTTCATCACAATATGAGTTAATTGGTGAAATTCTGTGATGAAAAAATCCATGGCAAGTGGATATAGGCAGATATATTTATTTCTAACAGATAATGGTGCATATTAAGCCAAATTGACAGCACCATAATGTGATTGTTGTTAGCCTTAGATGAAGCAAAGTCAGTCCAAAATCAGCTGAACAAGTTTCAGGCATCAATTGCCAATTCATGTAAATAATGAATCACAGCATTTTGTAGCAAGTATTGAGGTTACTGCAAAAACCATCTAGGAATGCAGAAGTCACTTAAGCACATTAATATAAGTTTGGTTTATGCCTTATGTCTTTGGCAAAAGGAGCATCAAGATAGTAATCTGCCGTGAGATGCGTCTCGAAAATTCTCATGATTTTGAGGGTTCAATTAAAATCTATATTCATGGAATAAGTACAAACACTAATTGAATCCAACAGCTTATTAAAGATCAAACAATTATACGGGATGCACCCCAATTCTCCACTATATATTAATTTATTGAGAATTCCATAGTCCACATTGCTGCTGTAAATAAAAGTATCTAAGCAACTCACTCCAGAGTCCAGATAACAAACTGCAGGAATTCAATTTTGACATAAGGGGGCCAAACCGTGCACCTGTTATAAATTGCACCATTTTGATGATTGTTACTCGAGGAATCTGCTTGCATTTGATGGATGCTTGCTGCCTCCTCATTTAACTTCTACAAGACGAGCTTACATAAGGAGAGTAACATGAAGGGGAAGGAGACATAATTTTTATTTTCACCTAAACAACCAATTGTCACAACTCACACATCAATAGAAGGATTGAAGCTCTGAAATAACACCTGACCTTTTAATGCTCCTGAGTGGCGATTCCCCTCTCCATGATAACTACACTGCAGGAAACTAATACGGTGCTAAAAATAGTTCCATCCAAATTGAAGGGGGGAAATAGTAAATAAGAGTAGAGAACACATTCAAATGCAATGTAAATAAAAAAAATCTCATCATACTGTTTCTCATAAGTATATTCAAGTTATAATGTGATTATGTTTCTAATGTGTAGAGTGAAAGAAAACTGCATATATCAAGCCCAACGATACCAAAGAACCTATTTATTTGTTTATTTTAATTCAAGATTGTTCTGTTTGTTTACAGTTCTATAAACACCCGCCGCCGCAAAACACCCCCCCCCCCTCCCACAACCCCTAACATACTGCTGATTCAGCCTTCCTTATAACTAAAATGAATCTCCTTCTATTACTTTTAATCAACTATGTAGACTCAACACCTTGTCCTCAAGGTACAACCCACAAATCCTTGTTCCCCACCCTTGCCGCATAATTACACGAGATGATGAGCAAACAACGTATCACTCCCAACGTTTCTTCGACATTGCATGAGTAACTGAACTGCAATGAGCTACCAATCAAGAAAACAAACACATTGCAAGCAATATACAACGCGTCACATCTTCGAATAAATTTTCTACTATAAATCGGCAAAGAAAAGAAAAGAAAAGCACGAATCATCTGAAACAGTTCCCCAAATCGGGCATGAAAATTCGCACAACATCCAAACAGTGCCCGCTTATCAAGTTAGGGAAAAAGCTAGAGGGGAAAAATAGAAGCGAAAGAATCTTACCATCTTCTTGACATTTTCCTCTTCCTTGGGCTTCGCCTCTCCCTGAGCTGCCCTTTGCTTGAACCCGGAACCACCCAAAAACAAAAGCTCGGTTTACATCCTATTAGGGACAAGAGAGAGGGAGAGAAAGGAAAGTGGGCGGGCGGGGGAGGATTCTCGGGTCTCGTCTTCAAGTTCTTGAGGGTGCCAGAGAGGTCGTTTCGCCATTATTATCCATCGATCTCAAGGGTTTCGCTCGCTACCACCAAGAAAGGAAGAAGCAGGAAAGAAGAAGTGCAAGGAATGGGAGAAACAAAACCCTTTCTAGGCTCCATACAAGATTTCTCACAGGTGGCGTTTGGTGCATTATAGGTAATTACTGCCAAAATGGGCTGACCCGGCCCAGCCCGACCCAACCCACAAGAGTCTAAAATTTGATGGGCCGGATCGGATTAGGTCCAACAAAAAAATGAGACACAATATAGCTGGTCCAGCCCAGTCCTTTAAAGACTGTGAGCCAGGTCGGACTAGCCCATGGGCTTTAAATCTCAAATGACTGAAGAGTGAAAAATGAAAAAAAGAGAGGCAGAGAGTCTGAGAGGGAGAGAGCCTCGAGCGGTCGAGCCTGGAGAGTGGAGAGAGATCGAGAGAGCTTGAGGGGAGGCTAGAGGCAGCATGGATCTGACTCGAAGAGTGGAGAGATTGAGAGAGCCTGAGGAGGAGGAGCCACGGCTGGATTTGACTTGGAGGTGACGGCGCCTCGAGTAGTCGAGCCTAAAGAATGGAGAGAGACCGAGAGAGCCCGAAGGAAGGCAGTGCGGATCTAACTCGGAGAGTGGAGAGATCGAGAGAGCTCGAGGAGGAGAAAGAGCTACGGCCAGATTTGACTCAGAGGTGGTGGCGTTGACGATGAGGAGGAGGAGGGCATTCGTCTGGAGGTTGGATGGAGGGACGTCCGTCGATGGAAGGGAGGAGGGGCTCGGAGAAGGAGAGAGATTACCTGGAGGTTGGATGGGGGGCATCTATTGGCAGAAGGGAGGAGGGGGCCGGCGTATCTTGATTCATGATTGGACACAGAGGCCGGAGGCGACGACACCGACGATGAGGAGGGGGATCTATAAAGCTGGGAGGCGAAAGGGAGAGGATTCAGCGAGGTGGTCATTCTGCTAGTCTACGGCAACGGCCGACGATGTGAGGCAGCCGGACTCAGAAGTCAGGGATTAAAAAATAAATAAAATTTTTTTAAAGATTTTTTTTAAAAATTTTTATGGCCCATCTGAACTAGCCCGGCCCAATCCATATTAGCTCTTGGGCTGATGTGGGGTGGGCCAAACGGGCCTAGTTGTTCTTTGGGCTATTCATATGACTGCCCAGCCCACCCCATTTACAGGGTTGGGCCAGACCGGTTCTGTGGGCGAAGCCCATTTTGACAGCCCTAGGTAATGTTGCTATGGCAACTTGACTATGGAGAGAATATAATCACCTGTTGAGATTATAAAAAATCTTATATTACAGTATTTGATATGTGCAATAATATTATTATAAAATTATAAAAAAATTATATATTATAATATTTATATATATAATTTAAATTATATGAAATATAAGTTAATATTCTCAAAGTATCTCTACTTTTTTTTATTGATTATTGTCTATTTTCTAGAGGAACAACTTAATTTTGAGGTCAATCATTTTTTGTGACATCACCTATTATATTTTCTTTTCTATTTTCATCAACTGGGACTATCCATAATTTATTTTAATTTATTTTTATAGAGATATTTTAATCTTGAAGTTATCTTGTTGCAAGATTGCAGGACCGTAAGATTATATATAATTACATATCTACCTCTCTTTAGACAATCAGATTATTTCTTTTTGAGATAATACTGCATTACATGTAATGCAGTATTACTTGTAAAAATAACAAAATAAATAGTGTAATTTGATTACCTGTTGTAAAATTGCATATAATCCTATCAAAATTATATGCTACCAAACGCCCCCTCAAAGAGAGATTTGTGGCTTTTTTCCTTCCGACAATTCCCATCATCACCGTATTCTTCAAATTATTAAAAGTTTTTTACATCATTTATAATTTTTCTATTGATAAATTTTTTTTATTTATTATTCAAAAATAATGAATTGATTTAAACTCTTCTTTTTTTTTTTCGAATTATATACGAATTTTATAATTTATTTACAAATTATTTATGACTAGTTTATCATAAATTCTAAAATTAATGATACTATATAACACCAGTAGAGTATTTCTTTGCTGCTATCATCCATTCTCTTATGCTTATGTGTGAGTAAATATTTTCTAAATATTATTTATTTTTATTTTTTTAATTTTTCGTCTTTGTTATTCGAACTCTTTTTGATAAATTTTTTAGAATTTTTTTGAGTCCCTCGTCAAGCGGAAATGTTTCAAACGCCGAACTTTTTCCGGCTTTCTAATGGTACATGGTCCGCAGATGGGCCGGGCTAAACACTATATATGGCCCGGTCTCAAGTAAGGTTAGTTAGTAACGCTATGTACATTCCGAATATAATCTCTTTGTTTAGACTTTAAACCAAAGCAAATTTAACAGAAACCCTTTTCATCTGCATTGAACTCAGGAGGAGAATCAGAAAAGAGTCAGAGATAATCTGAAGTTGAGTGCATTAACTGATGTCCTTCAATGAGATTGTTTGGTTATGTTAATTACTTGTATCCACCTAACAATGAGATCAAGCGAAATTGTTTGTGCACCGTTGGCGGTGTAGAAAATCCGACGTACAACATATCGTTTTATGTAATTGATCCACGTAACTATTGTTTTTCAATATGCATTTAATATAATTTTATTTTTTATTTAAAAATTTTGAATGATAAAAATATTTTTATTTTTTAAAAAAAATTATGACATCTTATGTTCATATTATGACATCCTGTATATAAGAAATCATAATTTTGACGTAAGGTGTCATAATATATCACGGAATGTCATAATTTTTTTTAAAGAGCATGAGCATTTTCCTCATTAAAAATTTTCAAACGAAAAAACGAAACTGCAGACATTAAATATACTTTAGAAAGTAGTTGGACAAAAATATCTTTCTATATTATGATATTCTAGACCATATTATGACATCTTGAACTATATTACGACATCTTACATGCAGAAAGTTATAATTTGACGCAGATATAATAATATGGCACAAGATGTCATAATTTTCTAGATCATATTATGATTTCATAACATTCTGCATGTAGGAAGTCATAATATACCACAGGATGTCATAATTTTTTCTAAAGAATAAGAGTATTTTGGTCATATAAAATTTTTAAACGAAAAAATAAAACTACAAATATTAAATATAAATTGGAAAGTGGTGGCTACGTGGATCAATCACATAAAACGGTGCATTCTATATCAGATTTTCTACACCGCCCGTGGTGCACAAAGAATTTCTCGCGAGATCAAATTGCAGTTATGAATGACTCATCAAAAAATTTTATTTTAGTTGTTATAATAAATTCTAGGATCCCCACTTTTGCTCATTTCCATTTTAGCGTCTAATGCTATGTAGGACGCTTGTCATAGATACATACTGAGATACCGTACCATAATAGTGGTTTGTATCTCTGTTATCATAGGACATATTTGCATTTCAAAATCACAGCCGACCTTTCAGATGTTGGACGTGATGATATTTGGGGTTGAGAGTAGTCATAGGTTAACCTGCTCCATGTAGGTTTGGACGGAAGCAAATACAGCATTCTCTGCATCCGCTTCATCTACTGCAAGAGAAGCTCAGCTGGTTGGTGCAGATGGGATGGGCTCCACTTCGTCAAGCACTTCATCATCTCAGCCTTCAAGAAAACTAGCGGTGTCTGGCGAACAGCAAGGCTTCAAATTCGAAGGAGACACGAAAAGTAAATTTTTTTGTGGGTGAGAGTTCACCAACAAATAAGAGAACATGAGATCTTACCCATGATGTTTAGTATATGATTTCTACATGGCCATGCGGTTCTCAGTATTTTTGTTCATGGACTAGTTCTTCGACATCCACATCAATGTGGTTCACGGCATTTTCTAAATGCATGAATAACTCATGAAAAATAGTCCCTCATGTAGACCTTATTAATTTAGTGTTCTTGGCAGTTAATTTATTTGCTCACGTCGCATTACGTTCTTAACTCAGTTGCCCCTCTAGGAGCTAGTCTTAGCCCTACGTTTTTGTGCGTATATATACTTGTATGTGTATGTGTGTGCGTGTGCGTATTTGATGAAGAGGGAGGCCAGTGCCACTCGAACTACATTGGAAGGAAAGAATGTAGAAGAGTAGCTTGTGCACATAGTTGGGTCAAGAAGCTTAATTACAGCAGTAAAGAAAACAACAGAAGCATAGAACATAAGAAGAGGAAGTTCTAAAAGGACAGACAGAGCAATTCTTATAGGGGGCCAGAGCTGAGAGGAGGAGTGAAGACCTTCCTGCTATTGCTCTTTAGTTTTGCCATTCAAATGCTCTGTTGAATCAACAGTGTCTCAAAAGGGCCAACGTTTTTAAGTGTTTGATATCTACAAGTTGCCTCTTGAAAAAAATGAGGCCAGATGCATCTTTCCCCTCCTGAGTCATCTTATGGATTAAATTTGATCATGTTAGGGACCGTTTCAGAAAGGAACGTTGGCTTGCTGGAAAAGGAAGGAGATCTCTCGAGCCAACACGCCTCTTCCTGCTTTATCCGTGGTTTTCGAATAAAAACAGCAGAATGGTGGCCACAAGATCAAGCAAATCCTCCGCACGCGAGCCAAACTTTGGAATGCCACCTAATGGAAGCATCTCTTTGGCCCACGGCATAGCTCGTTGCTACATTAAAGTAATGGTCATAGTTCCTTCCCTGCCGATCGAGGACAGCGTCGTTCCAAACCGTCTTTTTTTGTTCTTATTTTTATTTTTGAAAATAAAACAGGAGGAAAGGGGGTTTCCCTCCCCAGAAGTTATTATTTATTGTAGGTGATATGACTGCGTACATAATGTCCCAACTGTCATGTGGATGTGTGATTGCTACAAACGTAAGCCGGAACGACCTGCCTTTTTGACGTTTGTGATCACCTCTGCACGTTTACAACGCGCATCCGACAATGAGTTGTATATGCGCGGCTTCCGCTTCGAGTGGGGAAGTCGAAGTCTTTTTTTGATGGAACGGGTCCTCTGAAGTCAACAACATTTTGGGGCCTAGATATTTTGGCGCATGATGTAGGATGTTGGGTGGTCCTCCCCTTGGTCCTTTTTTTTATTATTATCATTGTTAATCGGATTGTAAGAGCGATTACAAATTTTATTTACGCTTATTATAAATTAATCCGATCGAATTCTTCTTCTAGATGGAAAAATTTTACAACCTTACTAGAACATTTTTGACTATAACAATAAGTAGGAAAAAGTTAAAATCTTCTTGGAGTTAGATTTCATGCGCTAAATCAACTTGGTCTCTTTATCTGATTATTTCTGAATTGATAGTTGAATAGGATCAAAATGTTTTTCGAAAAAAGATGTTTCATTTCAAGATCCAAATACCATCATTTGCTCCTAAACACTATGTTATCCACCCTATAGAGGTTGTCTTACACTCGTAGTACTCATTGAAATCTTCATTTTGATCTTTAGATTGCCAAAAATAGATATCATATGAGAAAATTATGATTTTCAAAAATTCAAAGCTCCAAACTCTTGTTTAGACCTCTCACGATTCACAGTGAGTTTGGTGATACTCTTGGATCTACAATATTTTTATAAAAATCAATAGACAAAAAAAACAGGAAACTAAATTAATATAGTGGGAGATTTTAATTTTTTTGGTTTGTAAATTATTACCATGTTATAAGTTGGAGATCAACTCTTGTATGTAAAATAGGAAATACAAATAAATGATCGCATTTTGCCATCACGTGCTTCACTCTTTGCCACATATTTCCATTGATGCTATGGTCCAAGGTGCTTACTAACATCTACTGGGACATGATAATATAGTCATCAACTGTAATACATCACTTGTCCATGCATTCTTAAATATTAGTCAAATGGATCTTTTCTTTGCATGAAAGAAAGATTCACCTTCCTTTGTAAGAATCAACTCACATATCTCAAAATGCCTCAAAGCAATTAATGCATGATTCATTGGTGTATTTATGCGAAAGATACATCTCTCATCCTTTAGAAAATATGTAGAAATATCTAGAGGAAAGGAAAATTGTGAGGATCTATGTAAGCATTTGTTTAGTTCAACATCGACTATGTATTAAATAGATCTTGGATATTTATATATGATCGATTAATCAAATAATATTTTTCAATTAATTCTTTTTTAACAAAATCTTGAGTCATTAGCATCGTAGCGAAGCCGACTCATGACTTATGTAGAATAGGAGGTACTACAGCATGGATCCTTTTGGATTGACTATTAGCTGATTATAGTATTTGGATTTGATTTATGATACTTATGATTAAATTTAAATGAAATTGGATCTATTTCTTAGCGATGATGTCACGGCTTAACCAAAAAGAGTATGGGAGAACTTGAGAAGATATATATATATATATATATATATATATATATATATATATATATATATATATTGGATAGATTTTATTGAGAAATCCAAATAATACTTTCATGCTAATATTTTTAGATAAGATCATGGATCGTTATAAACAACAAGATATGAGGACCTAAAAATGACATATTAATACCAAGTAGACCTATATGGTATCAAACTGGAAATATGCAAAGCTGATGATCTCATGAGAGAAGGGAATCAATTGTAAGCACTACCTAAGAAAACCATAATGAAAGGGTGTAGAACAATTTAAGCTCAAAGCTATTGCCTCACGAAAAGTAATGGATTTTCTTGGATGGTTGTGGTGTTTGTTATTGAGAAAGACAGCCAGGTCCCTCACATGGCATCCCATTCAAAAGTGCGAATCTAAAGGAGTGTGGCATCAAGCATTGCGGACTTTTTGAAGCGGTACCACTTCTACCATTAGAATCACATGCATCACGCCTAGCCTTTTACTTGCGACTGTTCACATCCGCGTTAGCGTCGCGCACTTCACGTGAAATGCTAAAGGTCAGAACGTTTTAAAAATCATAATAGCTAACCATGTGGTTAATTGTATTTAATTATAGGGGATAGGGATGTTTGGGTGGAGCAGTTGGGATCTGAAATATGATTGAGAATGAATGACTCTCTTCTCAATCATTTGATTCGGAGAAATTTAATTTCGATTATGATTTTGATTTTTGGACAAAATATGAATGATCTTTTTAAAATTCAATCCTGACTTTCTTTTAAGATTCAAATTTTTATTCCGATCATGAATACTCTGGAAGATAGGTTATTCCAATTTTCATTCCAATCCATTTTAATTCTGATCGTGAACCAAACACTCTTAAAATAGTAACAATATGGCTTTTCTTGTTGAGAGGTCGATGTTCATGAGACTTGTGAATGAGGTTGATGCTGGAAAAAAGGAATGATAAGATTTGCATGTAGAAGATTCAACAGTTCACTACTTCGTTTATGTACCACAGAACACCATTGATTAGGTGTTGTTGGTGCAAAAATCTGCTTGCGCCGGAGAAGCTGGAGTCGGGGAAGTCGCGGTCGCCGCCGGGACCTGCAAAGGAAGTCTAAACCGGAGGTGGGGTTGCTCCGGCAAGACCCTCCGATGCTCAAGTCAGTTCTCTGCCTCAACAAGAATGGAGTGCTCGAACGGAGAATTTAGCAGAGTTTTGAAATAAGAAATGAGCTTATCGAATAACGTATCTGGGTCCCCCTTTTATAGGCGGAGGAAGCAACGGATTGATAGCGACGTTTGTAACCGTCTGGCAGTGGACTGCCCAGGGTCAGGCGGAGTTTGCTGCGAAGTGTAGTGGAACGGACCCGTGGCTATCACTGGGACGTGCCACGTGGAGTCTGCCGCGTGAAGTGGGGCGGCGTTTGTCGTCGTGACTTGCCAGTGGATGGGAGAATCGCGCAGTATCCGTTGCAGGAGGTGGAGCAGGATCGTGGCCGTTTATCGTGGCTGGTCAGGTAGTAATGGAGCCGCGTGGGATCCGTCATAGGGAGTGGAGCAGTGCTGCGATCGTTACTGCGGCCTGTCAGGGAGTGGTGGAGCTGCGCGGAATCCGCCGCAGGAAATGTAGCAGAATCGTGGCCGTGATTGTGGCCTGGGAGTGCTGATCTGTCGGCTGAAGTTCGGCAGTGGTCGGAGTCCAGCCACCGTAGAGGTCCGGACGAAGACTGTCTGCAGCCGTTGGAATCGAGGACGGAGCCCGGCTCCCACAGGAGTCCGGGCGAAGTCTTCCTGCAATCAAGGTTAAAGGTGAAGTCCGGCTCCCGTCGGAGTCCGGACAAGGCTTACCAGCAGTTATCGTTGAGGACGGAGCCCGGCTCCCGTGGGAGTCCGGGCGGAGTCTGCTCGTTGCTGAAGTTATCGGCGGAGTCCCGCTCCCGTAGGAGTCCGGACGCAGTCTGTCTTGCAGCCGTTGGAGTCGAGGATGAAGCTCGGCTCCCGTAGGAGTCCGGGCGAAGTTTTCCTGCAGTCAAGGTTAAAGGCGAAGTCCGGCTCCCGTAGGAGTCCGGACGGGGCTTACCAGCAGTTGACGCTGAGGACGGAGCCCGGCTCCCGTAGGAGTCTGGGAGGAGCTGTCCTGTAGTCGATGTCTGCGGCGGAGCCCGGCTCCCGTAGGAGTCCGGGCGGAGTCTGCTTGCGGCTGAAGTTGTTGGCGTCGAGGATGAAGCCCGGCTCCCATAAGAGTCCGGGCGGAGTCTCCCTGCAATTAAAGTCAGAGGGGAGGTCCGGCTCCCGTAGGAGTCCAGACGAGGCTGACCGGCGGTTGATGCTGAGGACGGAGCCCGACTCCCGTAGGAGTCCGGGCGGAGCTGTCCTGTAGTCGATGTCGGCGGCGGAGCCCGGCTCCCGTAGGAGTCCGGGCGGAGTCTGCTTGCGGCTGAAGTTGTTGGCGTCGAGGATGAAGCCCGGCTCCCATAAGAGTCCGGGCGGAGTCTCCCTGCAATTAAAGTCAGAGGGGAGGTCCGGCTCCCGTAGGAGTCCGGACGAGGCCTACCGGCGGTTGATGCTGAGGACGGAGCCCGGCTCCCGTAGGAGTCCAGGCGGAGCTGTCCTGTAGTCGATGTCGGCGGCGGAGCCCGGCTCCCGTAGGAGTCCGGGCGGAGTCTGCTTGCGGCTGAAGTTGTTGGCGTCGAGGATGAAGCCCGGCTCCCATAAGAGTCCGGGCGGAGTCTCCCTACAATTAAAGTCAGAGGGGAGGTCCGGCTCCCGTAGGAGTCCGGACGAGGCCTACCGGCGGTTGATGCTGAGGACGGAGCCCGGCTCCCGTAGGAGTCCGGGCGGAGCTGTCCTGTAGTCGATGTCGGCGGTGGAGCCCGGCTCCCGTAGGAGTCCGGACGAAGTCTGCTCGTAGCTGTTGGAGTTGTCGGTGACGGAGCCCGACTCCCGTAGGAGTCCGGGCGGAGTTGTCATGTAGTCGATTCCACTGAGGACTTCGGCTGTGGGTATTTTATACCCAACACCAGTCCCCCTACTTCCGAATTTGAATTTCAAACGAAGGAAGTACAGAGAGAGAGATGGGCACAGCTGAAACCGTCCCTTCGAATCCTGCGCACTGCCGCCTCCAGATTTTTGGCATTAAATGTGCGCGTGCCAGAGTCTTTTCGAATTGGAGCGGTACGAGGGGATGCTTCGAAATTCCCGTAGGTACACTGGCCTAGGTACGGCGCAATTATGATCCTGCCAACCGTCAGCCGCTTTTAACCGTCTGTCAGGGGGAGTGGGACACGTGTCGGATGCGGACTGGCCTGGGAGATTCGCGATCATTATGGCGCCGGATCTCAGGGTCTATTTAAACCCGTCCTCCCACCTTTAGGCATCCTACTCCGTTCCTGAGTTCTCACTAGTGTCTGTCTTCTCTTTGAGAGCCCTGCTTCAGTGAGCGTCTTCTCGAGCCGTAGGCGCCTCCCGTTTTTCGTCCCTCAGGTCCCTCAGAGTAATATAGGTTAGTGCCAACCTTCCTCTCACCGCCTAGGGGCTTCTTTTCTCGTCATTACTTTTGTGCATCCCTCCGAGTTAGTCTTCGGCCTCTCGTTCCCCTTTCGGTCCATCTTTTTAGGGTCCTTTAGATCCCCCCTTCGAAACTACTCAAAATGTCCTCTGGCTCTTCTGCTCCCAGCAGTTCCGAGAGTTCTTCTGCTTCAAACCCCCAGGTCCCTGTCTCTGTGGACGAACCCGCGTCTGGGGCTGGGCTTCGCCCGATTTTCGCACTGGGCGTTATTCCATGTTCCTTGACTTCGGAGGAACTTCTTCTGATAAGGGTTCAGTATGGAGTTCCTCCGGAGTACGACCTGGAGCTACCAGGCTCCTCTGATCGGGCCAGCACTCCCCCTCCCGGTCGCTTTTGTTTGTACCAGGAAGCGTTCCGTGCCGGACTCCGGCTTCCGCTTCCTTCCTTTGTCGCTGCCCTCTTCCGCTTCTTGGATATCTCCCTCGCTTCCGTGGCCCCGAATTCCTTTAGGTTTTTGATAGGATTTCTCTCCCTCTGCCACGTAGTCGAGGTTCAGCCGTCTCTCTCCTTGTTTAGGCATTTTTATACCTTCAAACGCCATCCTTCGACGAAAGACTGGTGGTACTTCTCTCCCCAGTTCGGTAAGAAGGGGTTGCTGAAAGGCGCCCCTTCTTCGATCCACAATTGGAAGGAGAAATACCTCTTCGTCCACTGCCCGACCTTGGAACTGGGCCTGCCCCCTTGGGGCTCTCTGAGGGATTCTGTCCGCCGGGCTCCCAGCCTGGGGGAGGACGACCTCCAGGCCGCCCAGAAGCTTCTAACTTATCCCGCTCCTTCCCTTCCTAATCTTCTGAGGAAGCAGCTTCTTTTCAACATCGGCCTGAGCCCCCAGGATCCAACGAGTATTCATCTTATCTTTTCTTTTCTTGCCTTTCTCCTCTTCTTCTCTTTACCTCTTTTTCCTTCCCCTTCTCTTCTTTTTCTTTCTTTTTTTCCTTTTTTTTTTTTTGACTCTTGATTGATCGGTATTGCTTCTTTTTCTCCTTTTTCTTCTTTCTTTTTTTTTTTTTTTTTTAGGAATGGACGCCGAAGCAGCGCAGATGCTCGCCAGGGGCATGAGAGCTCAGAAGAGAAAGGGTGCGGCGGCCTCCGGATCGGCGAAGAGGGCCAGGGCGGAGGAGACGAGCTTGGCTGCGCCCGTCCAGGCGGCCCCGGCCATCGACATTCCCTCAGATGTCGAGCCAGTGGCTCCCCGGGCCTCCTCGAGGAGCCCGCCGACTGGGGCCCCCGCTCCGGGGGTTCGCTCCACGGAGGCGCCCGCCACGGGGAGGAGGAGGAAATCGGTGTTCGCAGGGTGAGTAGCCACCGAGCTGCTGTAGATGAGTCCGTCTGCTCCGAGGAGGGATCGGAGAATTCTTCAACGATAGGGACTTGATCAGGCGGTTGATCGACGGCTGCATCCTGTCCGACGTCATGGAGAGGATCGACCGCGCCGATCCTGAGCAGCGGGCTTGGGACTCTTTGGGGTCCTTCCTCGAGGTAAACAGATCTTTATTTACACAGTCACTCAGCCTTTGTCGTAATTCTCTATCCGTCCTTGCAGATTGGGCACCAGCTCTTCACCTATATGGAGGCGGTGAGCCGCATGAGGAGGGACATCCTCCAGGCGGAGGAACGCTGCCAAGTCGAGGTTGCCCACCTCCAAGCGAAGTCGGCTGAAGTAGCCGCCCTCCAGGAGGCCCTGGAAAGAGAGAAGCAAGCCCGGGAGGAGGAGAGGCAGATCTTGGAGGAGTCGGCGAGGAAGGCGGAGGCCGAGGTCGCCCATTTGGTCGAGCAAACTCCGGTCCTGGTCTCGGAGGCCAGGGCCCTTGTGGTGGAGGAATTCAAGGCCTCCGCGGAGATGAGGGATCTGAATGTCCAGTTCGGCCAGGAGGCGTTCACCAAGGGGTTCGAGCTCTGCCAAGAGAAGGTGGCTAGCAAATTCTCCGAGCTCGACCTCGGCTTCCTTGAGGAGTCCGAAGACGAGGCCGGTCCCTCGTCTGCCGCCACTGCGGTCGCACCCCCCGCGCCGAGTTCTCCACCTCCCGCCCCTGAGGTCTGAGACCTCTGATCCTGTGCCCTTATTTTGTCGCAATATTTCCTTTCTGTTTGTCTTCAAAATTATTCAATCAATAAAGTCGAATTTCTTATTGTGGATGGCTTCTCCTTCCCCCTCCTCCTTCTTTCTGCTTTTCTCCTTGCAATGAGTCGTTCCCTGATGCTTTTGCCTTCCGATGGCAGTGCCCTGCAGAAGCACTCCCCTTGCCCCTGGGGGTCCCACTGAAATCGACAATCCAGCGGTTGAAAAAGGAGGTCCTTCACCTGACGAAGAAGTTGAAGAAGACGGAAGACGAGCTCCGCAAATCGAGAGAAGGCCATTCTGAAGCTGTCGCTGAGGCCGCCCACTTTCGGAGTCTCCATGTGAAGGCGATCATGGATTACAGCCGGAGGAAGGCGAACTTCGCAAAGGAACTCGAGGAGTGCAAGAAGAGCACCAGCGATCGTATTTGGGCTCAAGAAGCCAGGATCAGCGCCCTTAAGGTGGAACTGTCAGCTGCGAAGAGGAAGATCGGCCAGCTGGAAGAAAATTCATCCCGGCTCTTGGCCCGGGTCGATGATGAACAGAAGTGGTCGCAGAAGGTCTCCGACCTTCAGAAGCAGCTTCAAGACACCGAGATGAGCCACGATGTGCAGCGGGCTAGCTGGCGCCGGCAGGTGGAAGAGTATAAAGAGAGATTCCGGACGGCGGCCGACGAAGTCGTTCGTCTCCAGAGGCAGCTGGCTAACAGGGCGCAGCTTACTTTCGCCCAAGATTCTGAAGAGCTCCAAGCCCTGAGAGGCACTGTTGAAGGGATTTCTGTCTCCCTCGGAGAGAAGACAGCCGAGCTGCAACAAGTGAAGATCCAACTGGCACTTGAGCGACGGGCCGTCGCAGACGCGGAGGCGGAGTCCGAAGTTTTGAGGAAGAGGCGTCGAGAAGCGGAGGCTGAGAGCCAGCAACTTCGTCGGGCGCTCCAGGACGCGCTGCGGAAGAGGGAAGAGCTAGAAGGAGAAATAGAGAATCTGAGGCAGTCCTGGTTGAGGGACGGAATAGATAACTCTAGGTCGGAGGGAGCAGGGCCTCCTTAGAGCTCTTTTTGTCTTTCTGTCTTATCATGTAGTTACTTCCTTTTTATCGTTTTGCCCTTCTTTCCTTGGCCTTCCTGGCTTTGTAGTGTGTATATCGGAAATGGAATAAAAAGAGCATTTTGCGTTACCTCGTCCGCGCGCTGCACTAATATCGCTGTCTGCCGAACCTTTCTTGCCATCTGACTTGCCTGATGTTGACATCGTTGGGAGGGGGCTTTTTTCTTTCATCTGATCTTGTTAGCCGGCCAGGTTTCGCCACCATTAACCCTTGCTGCAGAAGTCGTGGATGGAGCCCGACTCTCGTAGGAGTCCGGCTGAAGTCTTCCTTGTAGGCGGAACCCGGCTCCCATAGGAGTCCGGGTGAAGTCTTCCTTGTAGGCGGAACCCGGCTCCCGTAGGAGTCTGGGTGAAGTCTTCCTTGCGGACGGAACCCGGCTCCCGTAGGAGTCCGGGTGAAGTCTTCCTTGAGGCGAAACCCGGCTCCCGTAGGAGTCCGGGTGAAGTCTTCCTTGCGGGCGGAACCCGGCTCCCGTAGGAGTCCGGGTGAAGTCTTCCTTGTAGGCGGAACCCGGCTCCCGTAGGAGTCCGGGCGAAGTCTTCCTTGTAGGCGGAACCCGGCTCCCATAGGAGTCCGGGCGAAGTCTTCCTTGCGGGCGGAACCCGGCTCCCGTAGGAGTCCGGGTGAAGTCTTCCTCGCGGGCGGAACCCGGCTCCCGTAGGAGTCCGGGTGAAGTCTTCCTTGCGGGCGGAACCCGGCTCCCGTAGGAGTCCGGATGAAGTCTTCCTTGCGGGCGGAACCCGGCTCCCGTAGGAGTCCGGGTGAAGTCTTCATTGCGGGCGGAATCCGGCTCCCGTAGGAGTCCGGGTGAAGTCTTCCTTATAGGCAAAATCCGGCTCCCGTAGGAGTCCGGGTGAAGTCTTCCTTGTAGGCGGAACCCGGCTCCCGTAGGAGTCCGGGTGAAGTCTTCCTCGCGGGCGGAACCCGGCTCCCGTAGGAATCTGGGTGAAGTCTTCCTTTGCGTCGTGAACGGAACCCGGCTCCCGTAGGAGTCCGGGCCTTCCATTTTGCTCGAGCCGGTGTGAGGTTCTCCCCTCGTTACAGCCTGGCTGTGGGGGCGCGTTAGGGCACTGTAAGGCCTCTCCCCCCATCCGGTCTAAAAGAACCGGGCCTTCGACTTTGCTCATGTCAGGACAAAATTCTCCTCCTGTTCCTGACATGGCTGTGGGGGCACATTAGGGCATTGTAAAGCCTCTCCCCCCATCCGATCTAAAAGAACCGGGCCTTTGACTTTGCTCATGTCAGGACGAGGTTCTCCTCCTGTTCCTGACATGACTGTGGGGGTACATTAGGGCGTTGTAAGGCCTCTCCCCCCATCCGGTCTAAAAGAACCGGGCCTTTGACTTTGCTCATGTCAGGACGAGGTTCTCCTCCTGTTCCTGACATGGCTGTGGGGGCATATTAGGGCGTTGTAAGGCCTCTCCCCCCATCCGGTCTAAGAGAACCGGGCCTTTGACTTTGCTCATGTCAGGACGAGGTTCTCCTCCTGTTCCTGACATGGCTTTGTTTTTGGAGGGATCATATCCAGTCATAATAAATCCACGCCAGGTGGGAAGGGCACGTTAGGTAGAAAGGAAAGTAGATTCAAGGTGAAATCGTAAGTGATACATTTACAGTTTTTCCGCTCCTCCTTGAGGCCCTCCGGTGATGGAGTCAATGGTCCCGATGGGAGGCCGGTCCCCGGGTTGCTCCTCCCTTCTCTGCGGTTCAGGCTGTGGAAGGGCTCTTGGCCGGTCTCCTCTACCCTCAGGCCTGCGGCGATGAATCTGTCGAGTCGACCTCGCCGAATGAGCTCCTCGATCTCGTCCTGGAGCTGGATGCATTCCTCTGTGTCGTGGCCGTGGTCGCGGTGGTAGAGGCAGAACTTGTTGGGGTTGCGCTTCCCGGGGTGTGTGCGCATCCTCTCCGGTCTAGGGAGCTGCTCCCTGACCTCCATTAATACCTGGGCCTTCGAGGCGTTGAGGGGGGCGTAGTTGCGAAATCTCCCTGGTGGGGAGCCCCGTCGAACCCCGCGGTCCGGGCTTCTCTGCCTGCGTGCCCGGGGTGGAGTATGGGCGCGCTTATGTCCAGGAGGGGATCGGAAACGCGGCCGGGCTTCCTTTGGCCTTTTCTCAACTGTGGGCTTACTCGAATCTCCCGCTTGCCGCTCCCTTGCTGTCTCTTCGTCCTTCATTTTGAAGGCTTCTTCCGCTCGGGCGTATCCTTCAGCCCGAGCCAGTAAATCGGCAAAATCCCTGGGGTACTTCTTCTCCAGGGAGAACAAAAGATCATTCTTCTGAAGGCCACCTTTCAGGGCGGCCATGGCAACTGATTGTCCAAGTTCCGGACTTCCAACGCCGCGATGTTAAAGCGGTTGACGTAGGCCCGTATGGACTCCCCTTCCCTCTGCTTGATGTTGATGAGGGACTCCGAACCCTTCCGGGGGTGCCGGCTGCTGACAAAATGGGCCACAAATTGGTGGCTCATTTGATCGAAGGAAAAGATGGTACCCGGCTTCAAAGCCGAGTACCAGTTCCTCGCTGCTCCCTTCAAAGTAGACGGGAAAGCCCGGCATAAGATAGCGTCAGGAGTGCCGTGAAGCAGCATCATCGTCCGGAAGGCCTCCAGATGATCAACCGGGTCCGAAGTCCCGTCGTAGCTTTCGAACTGGGGAAGCTTGAAGTTTGGCGGGATCGGTTCCTGCATGATTATTTCGAGAGAAGGGAGGGTCAGTACAAATATCCTCACCATGAGCGGGGGGCGCGTGGCGGAGTTCTTCAATCCGTCGGTTCATCTCCTGGAGCCTCCGGTCCAGGAAATCCTCTCGATTTCGATCTCGAGGGTCCTCTGGCAGAGCGGGGGTAGGGATCTTCAGGGGTGGAGTCGTGGTCCGATTGAGGGCTCTCTACCCTCGGATTTGTTTTCCCAGGAAGGACGGGGCGGCTGGCCCAGGTGGCCCGCCCCGTCGCCGGGTTCTGACATTCCGGAGATGCCCTTTTCGGGTGCGCCGACGCCTGCGGTTGCTCCTGCTGCATTGCTTGCACAGCTTCGATGAGGCCTCTGACCTGCTGTGCCAGCAAGTCAAATTGCTCCGCGCCGACCGCCGCCGTCGGAGGAGGAGGAGGAGGCTGGGAAACAGGAGGGGAGGCCGGAGCCTGAGATCTGGCCGCGGAGGCCGTGGACCGTCGTGTGGACGCCTTGCGTGGAGGCATCGAGCGTGGATCTCGCAGGGGAAAAATTAGGAGTGGGTGTCGGAGAGATGATCGGAGGCGGCTCCGTTGAACACTCCTTTAAGAACAAGGGTACTGCGAAGGTTCAAGCCCTTCCTCTAGCGTCAATCCTGTTGGTGCAAAAATCTGCTTGCGCCGGAGAAGCTGGAGTCGGGGAAGTCGCGGTCGCCGCCAGGACCTGCAAAGGAAGTCTAAACCGGAGGTGGGGTTGCTCCGGCAAGACCCTCCGACGCTCAAGTCAGTTCTCTGCCTCAACAAGAATGGAGTGCTCGAACGGAGAATTTAGCAGAGTTTTGAAATAAGAAATGAGCTTATCGAATAACGTATCTGGGTCCCCCTTTTATAGGCGGAGGAAGCAACGGATTGATGGCGACATTTGTAACCGTCTGGCAGTGGACTGCCCAGGGTCAGGCGGAGTTTGCTGCGAAGTATAGTGGAACGGATCCGTGGCTATCGCTGGGGCGTGCCACGTGGAGTCTGCCGCGTGAAGTGGGGCGGCGTTTGTCGTCGTGACTTGCCAGTGGATGGAAGAATCGCGCAGTATCCGTTGCAGGAGGTGGAGCAGGATCGTGGCCGTTTATCGTGGCTGGTCAGGTAGTAATGAAGCCGCGTGGGATCCGTCATAGGGAGTGGAGCAGTGCTGCGATCGTTACTGCGGCCTGTCAGGGAGTGGTGGAGCTGTGCGGAATCCGCCGCAGGAAATGTAGCAGAATCGTGGCCGTGATTTGGCCTGGGAGTGCTGATCTGTCGGCTGAAGTTCGGCAGTGGTCGGAGTCCGGCGAAGACTGTCTTCAGTCGTGGAGCAGGATCGTGGCCGTTTATCGTGGCTGGTCAGGTAGTAATGGAGCCGCGTGGGATCCGTCATAGGGAGTGGACAGTGCTTCGATCGTTACTGCGCCTATCAGGAGTGGTGGAGCTGCGTAGAATCCACCGCAGGAAATGTAGCAGAATCGTGCCGTGATTGTGCATGGGAGTGCTGATCTGTCGGCTGAAGTTCGGCGTGGTCAGAGTCCGGCCACGTAGAGGTCCGGACGAAGACTGTCTGCAGTCGTTGGATCGAGGACGGAGCCCGGCTCCCACAGGAGTCCGGGGAAGTCTTCCTGCAATCAAGGTTAAAGGCGAAGTCCGCTCCCGTCGGAGTCCGGACAAGGCTTACCAGCAGTTATCGTTGAGGACGGAGCCCGGCTCCCGTGGGAGTCCGGGCGGAGTGTGCTCGCTGCTGAAGTTATCGCGGAGTTCGGCTCCCGTAGGAGTCCGCCGCTCCCGTAGGAGTCCGGACGCAGTCTGTCTTGCAGCCGTTGGGAGTCGAGGACAAAGCTCGGCTCCCGTAGGAGTCCGGGCAAGTTTTCCTGCAGTCAAGGTTAAAGGCGAAGTCCGGCTCCCGTAGGAGTCCGGACGGGGCTTACCAGCAGTTGACGCTGAGGACGGAGCCCGGTTCCCGTAGGAGTCCGGGCGGGAGCTGTCCTGTAGTCGATTCGGCGGCGGAGCCCGGCTCCCGTAGGAGTCCGGGCGGAGTCTGCTTGCGGCTGAAGTTGTTGGCGTCGAGGATGAAGCCCGGCTCCCATAAGAGTCCGGGCGGAGTCTCCCTGCAATTAAAGTCAGAGGGAGGTCCGGCTCCTGTAGGAGTCCGGACGAGGCCTACCGCGGTTGATGCTGAGGACGGAGCCCGGCTCCCGTAGGAGTCTGGGCGGAGCCTATCTGTAGTCGATGTCCGGCGGGAGCCCGGCTCCCGTAGGAGTCCGGGCGGAGTCTGCTTGCGGCTGAAGTTGTTGGCGTCGAGGATGAAGCCCGGCTCCATAAGAGTCCGGGCGGAGTCTCCTGCAATTAAAGTCAGAGGGAGGTCCGGCTCCCGTAGGAGTCCGGACGAGGCCTACCCGCGGTTGATGCTGAGGACGGAGCCCGGGCTCCGTAGGAGTCCGGGCGGAGCTGTCCTGTAGTCGATGTCGGCGGCGGAGCCCGGCTCCCGTAGGGAGTCCGGGCGGAGTCTGCTTGCGGCTGAAGTTGTTGGCGTCGAGGATGAAGCCCGGCTCCCATAAGAGTCCGGGCGAAGTCTCCCTGCAATTAAGTCAGAGGGAGGTCCGGCTCCCGTAGGAGTCCGGACGAGGCCTACCAGCGGTTGATGCTGAGACGGAGCCCGGCTCCCGTAGGAGTCCAGGCCGGAGCTGTCCTGTAGTCGATGTCGGCGGCGGGAGCCCGGCTCCCGTAGGAGTCCGGACGAAGTCTGCTCGTAGCTGTTGGAGTTGTCGGTGACGGAGCCCGGCTCCCGTAGGAGTCCGGGCGGAGTTGTCATGTAGTCGATTCCACTGAGGACTTCGGCTGTGGGTATTTTATACCCAACAGGTGTGAATAATTTAGCATAGACTCAACAAATAAGGCGGGACTTGAGAATGACTACTTGTTTTTTTTTTTTTTTTTTGATAAAAAAATGGCTACTTGGTTTCTAAGCACATATAGCACAAACATCCATTATCAATTTACCGCATATATATATATATATATATATATATATATATATATATATATATATATATATATAGAGGATATGAATATGGAGATGCGGGGTGCCCATCTCTATACCTCTCACATGCTAACCGTCTGATCTGAGCTACAACCTCATCATTTTTTTTTAATTATTTTTAAAATATAATAGAATAATATAAGAAATTATAATAAATAAAAGTGTTCAATAATCAAAAACTCTACTGCACGTAAATTTAATAGTAATTGAGCAGAAACTTTCAACATTAATATTAGTTAGTAGTGCCTGTATCTATAAGGTGGATAGAAAATTTTGCACGAGGGCATTCCTATCATCAATATGGTGAAAAGTTGTACCGGAATAGGATATCTCCTCTAATTTATGGAATATTCGGCTATGAGGATCATGAGAGCAGTTGCAGGGAAGGAGCAATGCCGTGGTGATCACTAAAGAGTTGTGGAAGCCAAATTTGACTTGGTCCTTGCAGCGGAATCCAAGGATGACCATGGTGGTTTACTTCAAGCAAATGGAACCTGTCAAAACTGACTAGGTGGTAGTTGGTATATAATGGACTGCGGGACCAAATTGAAGGACCCATTCAAACATCCTGGAATCCTTTTTAATGTTTTTTTTTTCCTCCATGATTTAACGTTAGTGGAAAACATTTTTTTCAGCAAAAAAAAAGATGATTCCGCAGTCATCGACCCCAGTGCACAAAGATTACTACAGCGCTACATATGAATTGGAAATTGAGACTAGGAATGATTGAATCCTCACAGACTTTTTTCTCTTTTCCAAAGGGGAAAATGCTCTGTATATGATCCTATCAGCCATATTGCCCACCGAATTGAATGTCCCAGTGGAATATCTTGGAATCTCTTTTTGTCCTTTTCGTGATTTTTAAATTTAGTGGTTGACATTTTTTTTAAAAAAAATGATGATTCAGTAGTCACCATCCCCAGTGCGGAACAAATCACGCTACATATGGATCGAAAGTGGAGGACTTTTTTTTAATCTTTTTCTAAGGGGAAAAAACTTCTCAATTCATCTGCCTCGGGAAACACATATATAAAGTTCTTCTTGTGAAATTCTCACAAACAACAAAAGGCGTATCGATCAGCCAGGCCATTTTAGACCGGACGTGCTTGCTCCTGATCATTTTAGATTGGTCAATCTTTACACCATGCTTTACAAAATGTGTACAAAAATTCTGATCAAATATCTACAGTTGATGATTTCTCGTCTGATTACTTCGGAGCATGGAAGCAAGAA